>NC_059274.1:4550000-4587500 GCF_017591435.1 Portunus trituberculatus
GTAATGCGAAGAACAGCAGATAATGACCGTGTTTTCTGCCTCTGACTGACACCACATTGTATCCAGAAAGTTTTGTTCTATGCAGATTTTTGCTTGAATTTGTACTACTGAGAGTGTGGTTTGGTCTCTCTCTCTCTCTCTCTCTCTCTCTCTCTCTCTCTCTCTCTCTCTCTCTCTCTCTCTCTCTCCATTATTTCCATCCTTACTATTCTTAATTCTGCAATGGCGGTGGTGGTTATATACGAGTATGATAGCGCAGAGGAACAAGTAATTGAAGGCAAGCCAGTATCATTCCGAAACACCTAAAGTTCCGAAGAGTGTGTTTGTCTTAGTTACTCTGAATCTTGCGTGGTGGAGTGTGGGGGATATTCCGGCTCTCCTCGCCCAGGTAAGGTGTTCAGTGTTGCCCCGTTACTGTAGTTCTTCGCTCACTTCTGTGTTATGTTTCTGTTTGTGTTAAGTTCTTTGTTCATCTGAAGGTTAGTGTATGTGTGTATTGAGAGAGAGAGAGAGAGAGAGAGAGAGAGAGAGAGAGAGAATCTTTCACCTTCGCCACTGCAGCTGAGTTTACAAAAAAAGATCTCGCTCAGCTGCACGCGGCGGTACCTTCGGTCATGCCTCCTTCGCGACGCTGCATCTCAGTCAATATGCTCACACCGTCCTGTACTGCAACGATACGGTCTGTGCTGCTAAGGACCTGCACGTGGGGGAATTAGTAGTGCTTTGTGAGCTACTTGAAGCTTCGTGGCATATCCAACAGTGCTTTGGTCAAGCTTTACATTCTTAGCCTCATTGATGCATGACTAATTGTAGCCAATATTCAGATTATTTGCATTTGCCTTATTTAAACAATAATTTCAATCTATATATATGCAATACTTATTTTTTTATTTATTTGTGCATTCTTGTGCATTAAGTCACTTTGTATCATTCATAAATTTGACTAACAGCTTAAATAAACTGTCGCACAGTCTTCAGCTGTTGGATTGATGTTTGAAGTCCATGCAGTAAAACTCATTTAACCTCGCTGGCTGCGTGCCGTGTGCGAAGGAGAGTTAGCTAGGCGGAACTCGCAATGACACCTTAATTACTATGCGAGACGTACTAATTGCATTTAATTCAAGCCCTCGTAGCGGCATGTGTTGGAGGGTTTCACTATTGTAACACATGATGCGGTGATGAATGTTCTTCCTTGTTAACGAAGCACTCTGAACAATACAATGGGCGTAATTAATGACTTGTATGGGAAGGAAACATCACAAAAGTCAACTATACGGTATCAGAATAAATTCATCCTTACTAAGGAGAGACTTTGTAGCTCAACGTCAGCTTTTTTTTTTCCTTTAGCTTCCTTAAGTAGAAATTATTCGATGTGATGGTTTTGGAATAATGATTGGGGTTGTGGATAATGAATAGTGCGTGTGGAGAATTGTGGCAGAAGGGTTCAGATGACTAGAGGAATGGGTGACGACGTGGAGGAATTTTGAGGCGCTGAATAGGGTAGGATTGTCCAATTCTTTAATATTTTCGATCAGTCGCACAACGCTCCATTGAGACTTGATCAATATATATTTTGCGACTCCAAGGCTACGAAGCTACTGCAGTGTGTTCCGGCGTGCGTGTTTGGTGGTTGTGTTCGTTACTACATGGTTCCGCCAACATGAGCGAAATGAACCTCGGCCAGACTCCCCTGGGCGACGTTCCTTCCCTGAACAATGCCACGGACAGATGACGCTGTAAAGTGGTATACGTGGAGACCACCACGGAGACAGACTCGGACGTTACCGACACTAACTCTGAATCTGATGCCGCCACCGATACTAGTTCTTCCTCAGATGGGGACTTACAATATAGTTTACGGTTCTTACGAGTTCGATGAGGAGCTGCTACTTCCAACTCTACTGACACTGATTATAATGTATAGTAATGCTCGGGTCTTTCATAGCGCCAGCATTCACAGTATACAGGTAAGAGTAGAGTTGCGTGTCAGCGCAGCTCATTCGTGCGTTCTCGTTTTCTAGTGAAAGTAAATGTCATAGCACAGGAAACGTTCATCTCCCTTATCTTCCTTATCAAGTTTGATATTTCTATTATCTAATCTTGTTCTTATTGCTCTCCATTTTTATATAGACTGATCCTCTTTTATCTTCTCATCTCCAAATTCATCCATATCTTACTTTCTCTTCCTACTCCTCTTCCTAAATGAATCTTGATATTCGTTATAATTACCTTCCTTTCTTCCATCGTCTATCTTATTTTTTCTTATCTTTCGAATTATTTCATTACAAACGTGTGGGAAGACCATTTTCGAAAACAGACCCCAGCGCATCGTATTAAGAGTTTCCTGAGTTACAGTGCGCCCATTAATGAACTGTGGCACTGATTTCACTAGTGGGTCTAATTATACATAAAAGCATGGTAGCTCTAGAGAATAACTGTGAAAGCATGCGAAAAATGAATGAACATGGTTACAAGAAAGAAAATTATATAATGATTCGAAAAAGAGAGAAAGGTGAACCAGGAAGACATTATGTAGGAGACGAATTTAATAGCCAGACGAATTTGTGTTCTCGTGGGAAGTGACAACGTCTAGGGTGATGAATGCAAGACACTTTCTTCTCTTCCGCAACTCTTTTCACAGACTGTCTCTCCCTTTCACCGCCCAGTCCCGTCACGGCTCAGGCGACAGCTTGTTGGTGTCATTACGTAGGTGCGAGAAAACCAAGGGAAGAATGAGGAAAGCCCCTTATTTGTCACTCAGTAAAATTGAGTGAATAAATCAATAAAAATAGTAATATAAAACGACTACTTGGCTCATTTTAGGCTTTGATCGTGAAAGTGAGTTTGAAGAAATCGTTAGTTGTACAATTACTATAAAGAAAACAAGAGTCTTGAGTGGCTTTCTTGAGAGTTTTTAGGTTGTAAAAATGACGATAAAGAAATATATGTTGTCAATACTGTGCTTCGTTCTTGATTTGCTTGCATTTCATATATATATATATATATATATATATATATATATATATATATATATATATATATATATATATATATATATATATATATATATATATATATATATATATATATATATATATATATATATATATATATATAAATATATATATATATATATATATATATATATATATATATATATATATATATATATATATATATATATATATATATATATATATATAATTTTTTTTTTATGCATGATGTCGATATCCTTCATCTTCCCACGCTATGACAGTTGTTCACCCAAGTGTTTGTGACTCAGCTGCTACATACTTATTTTTCGAGTTATGTAAAGAAGAAACTTTAGTTAATCCCAACCCCACATGTTTGTTTCTCTCACGTAATCCTTCACTTTGTTCATATTACATTGGCTACTACGTTCTCCCCAGGCTCTCGGAAATCCCGTAATGATATAATTATGTGGAATTTCTCCTTGTCATCCTTCATTTTGGCGACGATTTATTGCTGGCGGGAAAGCAGATGGCTTTGTTTATGAAGTGAGGTGCGCGAGTGGATATTTGGTCACGCCTTGCAGATGTTAGTAATGCCAAGGCTCGCCATGTCTTGGCCTTGGGTGTTGGAACCATAGGCTATTCTGAAATGGTTTAGCTCCGCGCCTCTGTTACGTTAAATTTTTCAAGGACACTAGTTGGAATTCCTCGACTTTTTTAAGGGCGTTCTTTTGGTTTTAGTGACAAATTAACAAGATTTCAGCATTACTAATAAGGTGAACACTTTAGCATCTGGTTAATCATCTCGGTGGCCTTTGAAAATAGTCGTTATGAAAGAGAAAAGGGATTCAAAATAAGTGAACTGTAATACTTCACATTAAATTCGTTCATCCATTCAGTACTACAGACGACTTCCTAACTCCATGAAGTCATCTACTGGTTGTCAAAATTGAGCAAAATGAAACTTGAAGCAAACCAGTAATTCCTTGTGGTTGTAATGGTTTCATGGTGATGAGAGTCTCTACATATATATTGAATATAATAAAGCGGATGCTGTTATAGCGTGTTGAAGTGGGTAAGGATGTTGAATGAGATTATTCTTTTCAAGTCTTCCGTTCCATAAGAGACAGAAGAAGATTAAAGTCATTAAGGTTCATTATAAAAATCCAGCATTTGGTGTATGTGCGTATAAACAAAGCCAAACAAAGACCTCCACACACTCAAACAAAAGAGAGACAACTTGACGAGCGAGAGAAACGAACACGCACTGGTATCCAAACACGCTACGCAAACACGAGGGTCTGCAAGGTGGTGTTGGGAGAACGTGAACGTGTACGCCTTAGGAGGACACGAGACTTTCGCTTTGCTGCTTTGTTCCGCCAGGGGATGGGAAGCTAAAGGGATGGACGGCATTGTCTCAAGAGAGAAAGCTAACGGCACGAGACCCGGGGAAGGATGGGACAGGGGGCGCCGCATAGAAAGTCGTCACGGAACGGCCATGCGGTGGTGGTGGTGGTGGTGGTGGTGGTGGTGATGGTGATGGTGGTGGTGATGGTCATGAGGTGTTTGGTGGTGGAGTGCTCCCCTTGTTCGCTGGCACCGCAAGACTGCAAACACTGAAGGCGGATGTGGACATTATCTAGAACAGGACTAATGAACACGCCCGCACGTGCACACGCACGCACACACACACACACACACACACACACACACACACACACACACACACACACACACACACACACACACACAAATATGGATGTGCAGAAATAAGAGTTTTGTGAGTTCAACAACGGATATGTGAAATACATTAGCAGAAGTGATGGTGTTTGCGCAAGAAAAGTATGACCATTTGGTATTAAGAAAACGGGACATTGCCATCTTAACTCAACCCTGTCACACACACACACACACACACACACACACACACACACGGAGGGATCAACATGAAACGCGTAGTCACAGCTCCTATCGTAGTATGCGTGCGTGGCCTGGCCTGGAAGAAATGTGAGAAAGAAGACTATATTTTGAAAGTTCTGGGCCGCATCTCCTCTACATTCAAAAGCCTCTGGTTAAAGTCGGATTTTTAAGATTGTTTTTACGATTGAAGTAACACATTAATAATATTTCTGCGTTATGAGCGGGAGAAACACTCTTGAGAAGCTGGCTGATTATCTGACTTTTGAAAAAGATTGTGGTGAGAAGAAAGCTTTTCTAAATACTGACCTCTAGAGAGTCATGGGTCGTGTCATTGTCAAGGAGAGAATGAAGGCCGAGTGTGTCATCTCTGGCTTGCTGCTGCTTATTATTTTGCCTCTTTGTAGTTGTCACGCACTCACGTCAGCGCCAGAGTGATCTAGTTTCTTCACTGTGAAATAGTTTAAAGACGAGTTATAGAAAATGTAAGCAGAATATAAACCAGAATGTCAATGGTATTATTGTTGATAAATAGGCAAATAGGTTAAAGTCATTAGAATAAAAACTTCACTATGTATATTCTTTTTGTCTCTGGTAATAATTCATCCCTGTAAACTGTATGCCAAACTTTATAGATCCTGCAGTTCTGGTAAATATGTGAGGTGTTGAGCCAGATAGTTAGACAAATTTACTGAAGGTGATAGATTGTTGTATACACAAAATAAATCAACAACAGAGAGAGAGAGAGAGAGAGAGAGAGAGAGAGAGAGAGAGAGAGAGAGAGAGAGAGAGAGAGAGAGAGAGAGTTGGTGAACTCAGAACAGCAAGAACACGAAGTATAGATTACAAACGATGAAACTCGGCATCACTTACGAAGATAGCGATAATCAGTGTCTTTAAAATCCACCAAGAAAAAGAAAAGTAAAAAGTAAACCAGAAAAAAGGCTTAAAAAAATATGGTAGAAAATCATGTAGTAGAAAATCAGACTCGGGCGAGAGCTTATCCGAGAATTTAATAAAATCTGGCGGCCTGAGTGTTAGGCAGCAACTCCGTGCATATCCTTGACGTATTATTTTCCGCATCCTTGTCGACGAGACGGGCTATCACTGCCGCCCGGGTGTTTTGCCTCTGCACCAGCTGGAGGCCCGCGCCGCATCTGTCTGGCCCCACGTCATGTATACATTAGGGTGATATTTTTTACGTACCGCGCTGGTAACTGTTCTAGAGACGCCAGCACAGGCATACGCAGCTGTCGGAGAAACTTGCCAGAGAGAGAGAGAGAGAGAGAGAGAGAATGTGTAGTCTCCGTAATTTCCCACCGACTTATTTTCGTTTTATTACTTCATTATGACTGTCTCCTACGCCTTCATGCTTGCTCTCCTCCCAGCCACCTCTGTTGTAAGCAGCTGAAATATCGTGCACCTGAAGATTTGTTATTCTACTTAACTTTACCCGCGAGACTGCCAGGTGTGTGTTGATCAATGCTGTTGCGGTTATTCTTCGTTGTTGTCACGCGTCACACTTTTGCTATTATCTCGTTATTCCTTTCTCTTTGGCTGTGGTTTTACCGAGTATATTCCTCTTGAATAGTTGAGACGAGGAAGTGCAGCGTTAACATGGGATTACTGGTGTTTTAAGTCAGGCATGTCTTCCCAGTAGGATCACCAGTACTTGAGTGATTAGTGTAACGTGCAATCTTACGGTTTTCATGTTTGACTAAGATTTCTTAGTTTACGTTTTCTGGAGGGTACACCGTGATCCGTTTTAGTTTATCCAAGGGAGTAGGAGTAGGAGTAGGAGTAGTAGTAGTAGTAGTAGTAGTAGTAGTAGTAGTAGTAGTAGTGGTGGTGGTGGTGGTGGTGGTGGTGGTGGTGGTGGTGGTGGTGGTAGTAGTAGTATAGATAGGTACAATTCAACAATCCCCACATAAAAAAAAAAGTTCCTGATTTTATTATTTACGCGTGCAATTTTCAGTCTTCCATTTTTTTTTTTTTTTTTTTGGGGGCGGGGAGGTGTGTGTGTGGGTGTTGATTTGGTGGTATGACACACAAATCCACCAAGGAGGGGCAACACCTGGTCTTAGTGAGGTGTTGAGGTGTGCGTCAATTGTCTCTCTTTAGCCTCAATGTCGAAAAGTGAATAGACCGCTGTTAGTTGGTGTTAGCTTGGTGATGAGGTGGTGGTGGTGGTGGTGGTTGTTACTGACCGTGTTTAATAAGGGTAACAGCTGGTTCGTTCTCTCTCTCTCTCTCTCT
The DNA here is from genome assembly GCF_017591435.1 of Portunus trituberculatus. Lineage (NCBI taxonomy): Eukaryota > Metazoa > Arthropoda > Malacostraca > Decapoda > Portunidae > Portunus > Portunus trituberculatus. The sequence goes on from NC_059274.1 coordinate 4,557,146, forward strand.
CTCTCTCTCTCTCTCTCTCTCTCTCTCTCTCTCAGCCTCACTGCAGCATCATAAAACAAGTAGTATTTATATAGAGACAGTCTGTTCCGCTTCACACCCCAACAGTCACATGGAAACGCGGCGTAATTTACTATTTATGAAGTTTCACCGTTTAGAATGGCGTGGAAAGAGCTTTAAGTGAAGTGTTATGATTATGATGATGACGCCCCGCTTTCTCCTTTATGCCGTAAGGAGGGAAGCTCTCATGGGCAACGCACGAGGCGGGGACACTGCGAAACTTTTACTCACGTCTTGTTTTCCTACCGGGCTTTTTACTCCGTCCGTTGCCGTTTCAAGGAATGGAAAGTTTAGCGAGTGTTATTTTATTTATTTTTTTTCATTGTTCAAAGGGTAATAACATGATTTGCATCGCGGTGCTTGTGGCGTTTTCACATGCCTAAGAAATCTCTGCCTTTCACACTTTCCCTCAAGATGGCTGCTGGTCCACGGCGTGTCTTTGCTTTCACTAACGGGTTCCCGCGGCCGCTACGTGAGTCGTTAGTGGATGCGGCGACATTTAGTTAAGCGGAGAGTGGTTGCTTAATATTAGTGGGTCAACAGTGCGCGAAGATTTATTCATTTAGGTATTCATTTGTTTCTGTATTTATATTTTCTTAATGTGTTATTTTACATTCATTGTCTTCGATTGTATGTATGTGATGGTCTTCTATTGTTTTGTCTTTTTATTCATTTATTTTTTGTATATATTCTGTTGATCAGTTTCGTTTTGATACATTGGTGTTTACTGAGTCGCAACATGATGCTGTTAATTAAGGTAAATCTTTATTAGTTTTCTTTTGTCTTACATATTATTTATTTATTACCTCAGTATTTTGTGTAATTTATCAATTTTATTTTTTTCAATCCATTGATGGTTGATAAGCCGCAATATGATGCTAGACAATGGGCAGTCACATTACAACTCAAATGTCTGAGTCAGCTGTTATGTGAGGATTTTTTACCCATTAAGTCATGACGTGTTGCGTTTTGGGCCATAACCTGCGATCACCATCATAGAGACTGACAACCATTCACACATATTTCCAGTTTCTCTTGTCTAAAGGCACATTGGTCTTTATGAAATTCCAGCGCGTTTGATTGCTATATTTCTGCGGGCCGGTTCGCTTCCAAATCTCGTGCAAACTGTCATAGTGATTTTGCCTTAATAAATTGTGTAGTGTGTCAGGCTGTCTGGTGTAATTTACCATAAACCTTCCGGCCTAAACTATCTTTAGGAATAAGGAAAACTTTCTAAGTACTGTATCATGTGAAACAACTTGTAATGACCATCTGTTCTTAGTTTTACGAGTATCTCTGTATTAACATGCACATATATTTGTTAAAGTATCTTGTAATAAAAATTTTCTGTGCCCCGCGAGTTTGTTGCCGCTTCACGCACACAACAGGCTTAAAAGACTAACTGTAACTGAGACTTTTAAGATAATGAATGCAACAACGGGTTCCGCCGCAAACACTTACTGCTGCGATCACAAAAATTAACACTACTCTTGATTTTGAAAAGACGATGCAACACGTCGCGTAGAGAGCTGCAGATTGGAGCGACGGAGGAAATAAAATACTTCATCCTTGGGTCCTTAACTCGCACTCTACCAGTTTTCATCAACCTGCGGTGTTCAATAACGAAACACATTGCGCAAAATTAGATGCATAATCATTCGTATTTTCAGGATGACTTGTGTATGTATGATGAGTGTTTATGGATGTAAATGGAGCTTGCATGACCGCGATACCTTCACGTCGCGCCTATACACATCTAAATACTTCCACCTTGTGTGTGGGAGAAACAAAAACAGAGGAGAAAACATTGTGTGCAGGAAATCGTGAAACAGTTGATAATGAATGACGCTAACGTAAAGAAAATAAAATGAAAGATATCGGTTCTGAACAGAAAAAAAAATCGAGAGAGAGAGAGAGAGAGAGAGAGAGAGAGAGAGAGAGAGAGAGAGAGAGAGAGAAAGCTACGAAAGTACGTATATGATCGTCTGTATATGAGGAGAAAAAGCAAAGTTGTAAAGTCATGTTACTGTGTGTGTGTGTGTGTGTGTGTTCTAAGTTGTGTGGTGTTGCAGGTGGTGGGGTGCTGCCTGCTGGGGTACATGGCCTGGGTTCTCGCCACCTCCATCACCGTGTCCCGCTTCCTCTCCGGTACTTTGGTAAGTCGTCTACTACTACTACTACTACTACTACTACTACTACTACTACTACTACTACTACTACTACTACTACTACTACTTTTAATTGCAGACAAACATCCTCGTTTCTCCCGTTTCTCACTCACCCACGTGTGATTTCTACAAATTTGCCTTTCTAATATTCTTTTTTTTATTGTTTAAGTAATCATTTTCCGTTTCTTTTTTCCACAAAGTTTCGCGTAATGCTGTATAGTTTTAATTTTCAAGTAGCTCTGTATAATGTCCTTTATCATTCATTCATTATCATATTTCTCTCTCTCTCTCTCTCTCTCTCTCTCTCTCTCTCTCTCTCTCTCTCTCTCTCTCTCTCTCGTTTTTTCTTTTTAGTATTTCCGAATTTTGTTTTTCAGGTTTTTATTTTACCTTATATACTTTTTTTTTATCCTTCTCACAATGCCTCATACAATTTACGCTTACTGTCTTTGTTCCCTACCACAATTGCAGGCGTTGTTTAGAATACTCACCTTTATTCTCTCTCTCTCTCTCTCTCTCTCTCTCTCTCTCTCTCTCTCTCTCTCTCTCTCTCTCTCTCTCTCTCTCTCGTGAAGGGAAACGTTAAAGATGCCATATAAATCTATGTGAATGTGGCTTTCTGGTTTCTTCCCTCGCCGTGAACCAAGACAAACACCTGCCTCTTACCCTTTGCGGTCGATAAGTTAAGGGGAGTGATTAGTCAGAGGGTGATGAATTAAGGGGAATGATCAGACAAACACTTAATACCTTCAGTACCATGACCATATTCATTCTGCTTACCATTTGGTGATTTTATACAGCTTCAGAAACTCGTGTAAAGGATTAGAATAGTGAAGAAAGTGGTCATTAATCTTCTCATCTCTATAGACCTTTCCTAATGTCAATAGAATGGTCTAGTCGTACACAAATCTAAGTTAAAAATGTGTCGTGGTATTGAAGAGGATAACCCCTTCAATACTGTGATACATTTTTCTTGGGATTTGTGTACGATTAGACCATTTCATTGACATTAGGAACGGTCTATGGAGATAAGAAGATTAATGGCCAGTCTTCATTAATTTAATCCCCGAAATGAGTTTTTAAAAGTTGTAGAAAATCACTAAATAGCAAGCAGAATGAATATGAAAACGCGTCATGGTACTCAAACGGTAGTGTTAAACCTTACTATTGGTGCTCACCAAGGGGAAAGTGAAACATCTGCTACTGGGAATGTTTTTGCTTCCCTTGCGGAGATAGAAGGTCCAGCCAGGCAGTATTCATTGATTATAGAGAGCTAATAATGCAACGCTTGTAAATAGTATACAGTGGATATTGTTAATTGAAAATGTGGAGAGTAAGTTTCTCTCTCTCTCTCTCTCTCTCATGGTTTATAAGATCACGTGCTAGATTCGTGGTCATTGGCTGTGTGTGTGTGTGTGTGTGTGTGTGTGTGTGTAATTCACTGTTTGATCTGCTGCAGTCTCTGACGAGACAGCCAGACGTTACCCTACGGAACGAGCTCAGCTCATTATTTCCGATCTTGGGATAGGTCTGAGACCAGGCACACACCACACACCGGGACAACAAGGTCACAACTCCTCGATTTACATCCCGTACCTACTCTCTGCTAGGTGAACAGGGGCTACACGTGAAAGGAGAGACACCCAAATATCTCCACCCGGCCGGGGAATCGAACCCCGGTCATCTGGCTTGTGAAGCCAGCGCTCTAACCACTGAGCTACTGGGCCGTGTGTGTGTGTGTGTGTGTGTGTGTGTGTGTGTGTGTGTGTGTGTGTGTGTGTGTGTTTTTTTTGTGTGTGTGTGTGTGTCTGTCTGTCTGTGTGTGTGTGTGTGTGTGTGTGTGTGTGTGTGTGTGTGTGTGAGTGTGTGTGTGATTTCAAAGTGCATCAGGAAGCGGCCGCAGCAGACACCAATAATGGAAGTGAAGCGAGTTATTACGTCACATGGTTCGCTTTCTAACCGTGTCATCAGTGGTTACATAAATTCAATCCGCAACAGATATTAAAGCCAGAGACGCCAACATATATTAGTGACGTGAGTGTGACGTAGCACACTCTCTCTCTCTCTCTCTCTCTCTCTCTCTCTCTCTCTCTCTCTCTCTCTCTCTCTCTCTCTCTCTCTCTCTCTCTCTCTCTCTCTCCGAATGACTACAAAATTTTCAAGCATTTGTCACGTTCGAAAATTCATTATGGCAGAAAGTTAATAAGTTGAGTTTGGGGAGAGAGAAAGTAGTTCTTGAATGACGTGGTGTAATAAAACAAGATGCATTGGTTCATAATTGTAAGAGAGAGTCAGACACAACACAGAAACATATAGACACACAGACCGACGGACAGACATATATGGAAGCAGATAAGCGGACACAGACAGACAGACGAAACAAGCACATCTAATCATTCAGTTAAACAAATGCCTATGTAACATTGCACACACACACACACACACACACACACACACACACGTCACGTCATGCACGCAACGCACACACACTCACCGTTAACAATGAGACAGCTATAAAATGTTATTGTTTTATTTCGTATCATTTCTTGCTGTTAATTACTCCACATGCAGATCACTAAGGTATTGGCATTCAACCTGACACTCTTAACAAAAGTAATATCCATGCCTTTCTTGTATAACCTCGATATCTTTAACGCATTTTGTCTCCCCTGCAGATCTTCACCTACAGTGTGATCGGGCTGGGCATCGTCTTCTTCACGACGGGCTTGGTGGGCTGGGTAGCCGGAGCGTCAGAATCCCTCTGTGGCCTGAGACTGGTAATGTGTACACAGGAAGGAGCTGGCTGTTTTTATTTTATTTTTATTTTTTTTTTTTGAGGCAGTATTTTGAAATGCTTCCAATTCTTATAGGGAATGTTTTCGAAGGGTGTTTGATCGGTTTCTCGTATTTTATTTTATTTGAATGGTACAGACTGCTTGTAATGACAGCTATTAACAAAGCAGCCTTGAAAACCACAATAATTTTGTGTGAGAAAATAGTAAATTTCTTGTCACGCATCATAAAGGGAAAAACAACAGCAGCGCAGTCAGTGTTTGGGAGTTAAGGCGCGTTTTTGATAGTCCACGCTTAAGGCAGCCTTAAGCCTGGCTTAAGGCTGACGTCATTTTGTGTTCTTTCATGTCCCCAAACTTGAGCCAGAGCTTAGCCCGCCTTAAGGCAGGGCCGGCCAAACTCAAGCCAGCTGCAGAGCAGGCTCGACTTTCCGCTAGCCAGTTATGACGTCACATGTAAATAAACAAATGATAAGACATGACGAATGAATGCTCCATTAGCTGCTGTTGATAGTTCTGCACCAAACTGAATGCTGTTTCAGTATCTTCTGGTATCTCTGGCAAGTCTGGAAACATGATGGACTGGACTGTTGATGCAGGGAGGAAAGATAGCAACTAGGATACCAGCTTTGAAGCGCCTGGAGTATAGAGATAGATTAAAGGCATTAAACATGTTTTCATTTGAGAGGAGATGTATAAGAGGGGATATTTAAAATGTTCTCAGATACAAACTACATAGATGTGAGATCTTTCTTTACCTTAGAGGAGGGAAGTAGGACTAGAAATCATGGCAGGAAGATTAGAAAGCAAGGCTGCAGGTTAGATATAAGAAAATATTTCTTTAGTCATAGGGTGGTAGACTTCTGGAATGCATTGCCAGAGACGGTTGTAAATAGCACTAGTTTGACAATGTTTAAAAACAGATTAGATAAGCACTTAAATTTATTAGATTTATAATTATGTATAGCGCTGCATGATAGTTTTTATAAGAAATTTACTATAGTTAAACAAGACATGATCCCCATGTATGGGGACCACAAATTGTAGAGGATTTCGCTGCAGGACTTACCCTGTTAATGGGCCAAATATTTAGAATTAGTATATAATGTATTGTGTACTTGTAAGTGTAACTTTAAGTACTGATGACGAGGTCGCTGTGCGACTGATACAGGATAACCTAGATGGGCCCTGGTGGCCCTTTGCTGTCCTATTATTTATGTTATGTTATGTTATGTTATGGAGGAAAGATAAGTTACAAAGCTGCAACATATCTTGCACTTCCTGTTCGTCTGCCATCTTTATTGTTGTCATCTGTCAGCTGGTGACTGGTCACGTGATCGAAGGTCTAGCAGGCCCGTTTTCCATTGTCCCAGGTTCTGCTTAAGCCTGCCTTAAGGCGAGGTCTAGCCGTAGGGGCATTAAAAAACGCAGCTTTACTGATAAGTTACACCAGGGTTTCTCAATCTGCTTTCGGTAGTGGCCCCCCTCCAAAGTAGTTTGAGTTCTCGTGCCCCTTCCGCCCAACTTACTACATCTTGGAAAGTAAATATAGTAATGATCCTGAGTCATAACGCGTCCGATACAGGTACGTACCACTGCATACATGAACGTGCGTATATATATATATATATATATATATATATATATATATATATATATATATATATATATATATATATATATATATAAAGGCAGATTAAGTTTGTCTTTTCAGTTAAATTAAAGGACAAACGGACCAAAATGGGACAGAATGTCCGTGAAAGGACAGACATAGCAATCCTGAATCCAGTGTTGCCAACTCATGGGAAGTGAATGTTACCAGAATTACAGCAAAAAGACGCTGAAGTCGTTAAGTGAAGCAGTAGAACACCTGACAAGAAAAGAACATAAAACAAATATGAAAATATTAATCTTATATGAACAACACAAACTTGGGAAGTTCTGTAGCCCCGTTTTCCTAATTTTGTACTGTGGTCCCTGAAAAATTCTCATACCCCGTGGGGCCATATAGCTAACGTTGAGAAACCCTGAGCTACACAATCTAATCTAATAAGAAATACAGATAAGTAAAAGCGGAGGCTGCTCCTATGGCATATTTAAACCAAACACACACACACACACACACACACCTCGTCTTCTCGGTTAATCTTGCATGAAAGCTTTCCACTTCTCAGAGAAAACTTACGATATAACTGTATAATGTTCAGTCATGGCCTTTGCGGGGAAACTTGCAGCTCAGATTTCCATTGTTTGTTAGACAATCCTGCATTGAGGTCATTCTGGAAGATGCAGTGAATGATTTTTCATCTTAGCCCCCGCACGTGCTGGGTAACCATGATTGTGACAGACAGAGAGAGAGAGAGAGAGAGAGAGAGAGAGAGAGAGAGAGAGAGAGAGAGAGAGAGAGAGAGAGAGAGAGAGAGATTAATTCCTTTGTGAAAGTAAGCCACTGTGGAGTCCCGCCGCACCGACCACCAAGCGTACTGAAGTATACGTGATAGTACAAAAGTGGCGGTTTCCTCCTCCTCCTCCATCATCATAACAAATTTTACACGTTACCAATTACTTATACATATATTCAGAGTCGCCTGCACCCTAATGGCATCGCTTATGTGTTTTGTGCTCACTGAATTGCCAACAGATTGCTTCCTCCATGACAGTAATAGCCGGAAGCAGAGTTGTTATAGACATTTTTTTTTTTTTTTTTTAATTCCGGCGAGCACTTTGTTTACGGTTCACTGCTGGTCCAGGGAATTTTCTAAGCTATCATGTCCATATCCAATTATCCATCACGCAGGACGTTAGGCAAGATTGTCTCTATGCGCACGCAGACATCATAAGCACTATTACTTTCTCGCTCGCACCCAACCTTGTCCGTGTTGACTTCATAGTGAGATCCGCCCCACCAATGGTTTATTAGTGACCACGTACGTCTTACGTTTTATTAGTAACTTTAATTTATTTAGAAGCGTGCAGCGTTTTTATGGCGCGTCCTTTACACGACGCACGTGGTCTTCAAATCAAATTTGTGCTGTGTCGCCAGTTTGTCACCCCCCACCCAAAATTTTCCAGATATTGTCAACATTTCCCTTTTTTGTCTCTATTTATTTTGTATCATCAAGCTGTGTGTGTGTGTGTTTCACTGTTTGATCTGCTGCAGTCTCTGACGAGACAACCAGACGTTACCCTACGGAACGAGCTCAGAGCTCATTATTTTCGATCTTCGGATAGGCCTGAGACCAGGCACACATCACACACCGGGACAACAAGGTCACAACTCCTCGATTTACATCCCGTACCTACTCACTGTTAGGTGAAAGGAGACACACCCAAATATCTCCACCCGGCCGGGGAATCGAACCCCGGTCCTCTGGCTTGTGAAGCCAGCGCTCTAACCACTGAGCTACCGGGCGCGTGTGTGTGTGTGTAATTCACTGTTTGATCTGCTGCAGTCTCTGATGAGACAGCCAGACGTTACCCTACGGAACGAGCTCAGAGCTCATTGTTTCCGATCTTCGGATAGGCCTGAGACCAGGCACACACCACACACCGGGACAACAAGGTCACAACTCCTCGATTTACATCCCGTACCTACTCACTGCTAGGTGAAGAGGGGCTACACGTGAAAGGTGACACACCCAAATATCTCCACCCGGCCGGGGAATCGAACCCCGGACATCTGGCTTGTGAAGCCAGCGCTCTTACCACTGAGCTACCGGGCTGTGTGTGTGTGTGTGTGTGTGTGTGTGTGTGTGTGTGTGTGTGTGTGTGTGTGTGTGTGTGTGTGTGTGTGTGTGTGCGCCAATTATTACTGATTTTCCTTGTTTATCCTTTTATTCTTCCATTTAAGTCAAAACTACCCTTCATCAGACAAAAAAAAAAAAAAAAAAGTTATTCTGCAATGATCTTATATTTGGTGATGCAAATAGTCATGGTGTAATTTCCAAAACATATGTTGTGATGCATGCAATCGCTGCCAATGTGGTCGTGAAGATTGATGTAGCATGACAAGAGTCACTGCAGGGACATAGCATAGCTGAATTATGGTTTCAGGTTCGCATTGTAGATATTATGGCTTTCCTTGGATGAAATGAGTAAACACATCAAACGTTACAAATGTATTATTAATTTTGTTAGTGGTGGCATAATGACTATCAGTATATCATGGGAAATGTTGAAAGTGACAATAAAATTGTGACGAATGTGCCGTATTAATAATAATGATAAATACTATGGTTTATAAATACATAATACCACCACTACTACTTATAATAATATAAGAAATATGGTTCCAGTAAGCAGCTAATACAAATGGTGTATTCATGAAAAAGGATATGAAAATTCTATACAGAAAATAAGATACATCTGTCTTAAAATTTACCATCCACTCAGTGTCATTGCTAGTATTTATATGTTGCACATACCTTTAATCACCATGTTATATTCTTGCCACACTGAAATGCTGAGTTCCCTACTAATGAAGGACACTACTTGCAGTACCTGTGCATTCTGCTGCTGGCCGTGGCAACTGAAATAGGCGGCTTGCTGGCCCTTAACATCCTGCAGACAAGGGTGGGTGCCAGTGCAACCTCTTTAATGTTCAATGTGATAATGTACAAGGCAAAAAATAAGTCATATAAACCTTTACTATCAGTTTTATATACTATGAAGAATTAAAGGGAAGGTGTGAATAAATAAGCACTAAATTAGATTTCTATTGTTGGCAGCTGGATGACTTTCTGATCAACGGGTGGGCGGAGGTGAACCAGGGAACACGTAACATCGTCCAGAATAAGGCAAGTGTTGTACTCCAGAGCAGATGCCCATGAAGGACACACTATATCTGCCATCTTACATTAGTGTCGATATTGTTTGTTATGATAAGATTAGACAAACTGACATTACCTGCACTATATCTTTAGGGAATAGCAAAAAGAGAATTTCTGAAAGGTGCAGACTAATTATTGAACACTTTTTAGATGTACTATATACAGGGATTTTTAGATGTACTATATACAGGGAAAGCCAACATTTTATCATGGCATCATATGCTACTCAGAAAATGTGTTGTGTTAACTTCAGGTGTTTCAGCAAACATAAAAATGGGTTGGGATAAATTGACTTGGTATCTCGGGTGCATCATTCCTCCTCACTCATGTCCGCAAGAACAGTTATCAGTAGCACTATAAGTAGAATACCAGTGTCAACATTTTGTAGTGTCTTTTGGTGTCTTATGATCAGCTTTGTTCTCAGAGTGAAATGCATTTTATTCTGTTTGTGATGTGGTGTTTGTAGTGATGAGTGGGAAGCAAGTATCTTGGTGATGTCATTCAGTCTTAGATCTTCACATGCTGGGCTTGAATAGTGTTGATATAACAAGCACGCATGTGAATTAAAAACACTAAATTTCCAAAATCTTGTACGAATATTAGTTAAGGGAAGCAGTAAGGAAGCCTTCATACAACCACAGTGGTGACATCTCTCTCTATCTAGCAACTCCCAGCTTCTCTAAGAAGACAATTTTAGGACTGATACATTTTAGATGCCAATGTCAATTTGTCACTGACCATTTTAACATTTGCTGAAAGGTTCTGAGTAGCGAGTACTACCATAATGAAGAATTAACGTTCCTTAATTGCATGAGAGAGGGAGAATTTCGAGGATTAACACTGTGTGGGAGAATTTCGAGGATTACCATTAATCTAATTTCTACTACCTATGTTTAGTGTACACTTAGGTCCCTACTTGATGAAGCAGTCTTACTATTCTTTTTAGCTACAGGCTGTTTATACCATTTTATGACATTTTCAGTTCAACTGTTGTGGTTTCTATGGCCCTAAAGAATTTGCTTACACCAACTACCCGATCAGCAATTCCTGTTATGACACCATCCAGGAAGTAACAGCTGAAGCCAGCACAGCAAGTCAGACACTCAAACAGGTATTGCTGTTTTCTTATCTTGCATTGTAGCAATAATGCAGGGCAGACTAAAATGGTCAGGTGAAAGGATCAGGGCTCTTGCTGTCTGCCACATTTTTGTACTCTAGTTTCATTTCTGTCTTATGGTAGTATTTTAAGGTACAGTATCATTGTAGATCATGTACAAGCAGGCATAGTGACATGTCATCCGATTATTATTGATACCACAAATTGTCATTCTTTTGTGGAATGTGATAATTTTTTTTCAAGGGTTATTTTATTATATATACCTTTATTTTCTGAAATATTTTTCATGTAGCGACAATTTGCTTACTGACATAGTTGTGAAGCTAGCACCATTTCATTGTATAAATTTGAGAATGAAAGGATTGAGAAATGTAATTAATTGATTAGTGGTTCACAGGATATAAATAGAAGTGATTTCTTAAGATTCACATCTCTGGCGTAAGGTGTAGGCAGGGCATAAATAATCCCCCAAAATATAGCCTCCAATTACACTTTTGAGATTGAGAACAAACCTTAAGTTGAGTGTAGTTAATCCTTTCATACTTCTCTGAAAAGCATAACTCAAGAAAAGAAAAAATGGTGGGATTTTGTACTAAAAGTCTCAAATTGGGGCTCAATTACACATTTGAGAACAAAATTGTTACTGATATGTTATTATTCCCTTCCTCACCTGTCACAAAAATGTAACTAAAAGGATCAATACTGCTATTTAAATTTTAGAAGGGGTCTAAAGGGCTGAGGGGGGTTCAAAATACAGTGGTATCTTGTAATAATGGACTTCACAGTAATGGATTTTGCTCAGTAAAGCGCTGGTCAGATACTAACCAAATTTTTTGGCCCTTAATGGTAGTTTATCCATTTTCCCATGAATCCATAGTTCCTTTTGTGGTCACATGGATGAATATGATACATATATATGATATGATATGATAAAGAAGCCAGAGAGAGAGAGAGAGAGAGAGAGAGAGAGAGAGAGAGAGAGAGAGAGAGAGAGAGAGAGAGAGAGAGAGAGAGAGAGAGAGAGAGAGAGAGAGAGAGAGAGAGAGAGAGAGAGAGAGAGAGAGAGAGAAAATGAATTTGGGTTAGTCTCTGACCAGCTCTTTATTGAACGAAATCTATTCCTGTGAAGTCCATTATTACGAGATACCACTATATTTTGAACCCCCTTGTCCCTTTCTTTAGGCCCCTTCTAAATTTTAAATAGCAGTATTGATCCTTTCTTAGTTACATTTTTGTGACAGGTGAGGAAGGGGATGATTCCATATCAGTAAAACTTTCTCAAATGTGTAATTGAGCCCCAATTTGAGACTTTTAGTACAAAATCCCACTTTTTTTTCTTTTCTTGTTATGCTTTTTTTCAGAGAAGTATGAAGGGATTAACTACACTCAACTTAAGGTTTGTTCTCAAAAGTGTAATTGGAGGCTATATTTTGGAGGATTATTTATGCCCTGCCTACACCTTACGCCAGAGATGTGAATCTTAAGAAGTCACTTTTATTCATGTCCTGGGAACCACTGAATCACTGATCAATTACAACTTTCAATCCTTTCATTCCCAAATGTGTATAAAGAAATGGAGCTCCTAAACAAACAGGCTTGTCTGGAAAGTATACAGCCATTATTTGTATTTATGATTTGAAATGCTACTAACATAGGACAACGGCACTGTACTCTCCTTCATATTAGTCATTTCTGGATCTCACACACTTGTGCCAGCATCCCTTCAAGGTTTTTGGATCTCACACACTTCTGCCAGCATCCCTTCAAGGTTTCAAAACAATTTGTAGTTGTCCTAAATTTTTGGACTATCAGTTGCTAATTTTCATTGCAATAAGTCTTGTTGATAGCCTTTTAGAATGTATAGTAAGTCCTCCTTATATGGTACTTCGTTATCTGGTAAATTCAAAGTTCCGGTGTTTGGTAATTACTACCCTTGATACTATTTACGGTAAGTGTTTGGTAATTACTAGTCTCTTCCTTGATACAAGTGAAATTTACGCATGTTTTTGTGGATATTATGAGTAAGGACTGAAATCCCAACTGTCCCTTAGCCTTGGGAGGGACATCATCAAATAAAATACGTGGCGTGGCGAGTGAAAGGTAAATAAAAGTAAATAAAAACAATGTTTATTTCTTTTGCCCAGCACTTTACATTTTTTTTATATGACTATTTTCATGTCTGTAGGGGTGATTTTTGACGTGTTGGAACACATCCTCTGTTATTATTATATGTTATAATGTGTTTGGTATACGGTAATTTTGATTTGTGGTAAGGTTTTCTGGAACGCATATGTACCGTATAACGAGGACTTACTGTATATCACTCTTGACAGACTCTTGGTCTACTTTGAAGCATTTGTACTACACTTAACCCTCGGCTATCGCGCCCAATTGGGGTTGAAATAGCTGCGCCATAGCCGAAAACGCGATAGCTGAATTGATCTTGGCGGGAAGGCGGTTTTGGCCAATGAGCGCTCAGATATTCCATGACGTCATGGCGGGGCGCGCGATAGCAGGCATCTGAGGTCGCGATAGTGAAATTTTAGCAGCTTTTCATGGGTGCGCGATAGCAACAAAACGCGATAGCCGAAATCGCGATAGCCGAGGGTTGACTGTATATCCTGTAATGACTTCTATATCATTCAAATAGTTTCTACCGGTGAGTGTTCGTTTGTGCCAAAACTTGATACAGATTCAATGATCTCGCTCTCATTATCAATGCACACCTTCACTCAATGTGTCTGGTGAGTCACTGAGGTGTCGCATGGGATAATGGGTGCTCATGTATGTGCAGTAGAGTCTTCCTCCATCAGCATCTACCAAGCTTTGTTAGTGTCATATGACCAGTTCTGCAAATATTCATAATAGCTGGATATTTTCTCTAGACAAGTTCTGCAAATATTCATAATAGCTGGATATTTTCTCTAGACAGACTCAAAACATCTATATATTTGAGGAATGGGTTTATTCATATTTCTATTATATAATATGTTTTGTTTTCAGAGTGGATGTGGGGCTCCACTAAAATTTTGGCTGGATGACAATAAGGCAGTGTGGTGCTCTGTGCTGGCAGTCTTTGGAGGTCTGCAGCTCATGAGTATTATCCTTTGTATCCACATCATCCATAAACTCAAGGACAAGACAGGTTACAAGAAAACCTCTGAAAAGCGGCGCCTCCACAATGAGAAAGGAGCATACTCTCTCTGAGTGCCTAATACTATAAACCTGTAGTGTGTTTTAAAGGATAGCAAGTCAACAATGGGGTCTTCCTCAGAAGTCCATGATCTGCACATGAGCCACTTGTACAATTATTGTTATTTCTGTTATTCATGGCTAGTATTTTTCCCAAAGAGATAGAGATGGAAGAGGTCACAGAGATGGGGTGTGCCCAGCCTGTGGTGGTACAGGCATACAAGTTCATAGTGGCATACCATTTCCAAGTCTCATACCATGTTTTGAATGGTCTGCTTGTTCATAAATGTTTATAAATAGGATGTCTGGAGTAGCATGTAGTAGAGCCACTTGACAAGTAGAAACTTTGTATCATTAGGGCCTTGAATGTGAGAGACTCAATTTACACATGACCACCAGGCCATATTTTGCTGAATAGCATCCACACAATTCAATAAAGTGCCCCCCAGTCACTGCTTCCCATGATATCAGGAAGCCTTTGATGTACATAAGTACCCTTAGCTAATCAAATTCCTGAGGATTACAACTTTTGCATTCAAAATTACAATCTTTTCCTTGCAAATTTTGGTGTTCATCACTTTCATGCATTTCTCTCTGTGAATCAATCTAGTAGAGTATGTATTAGTACAGTAACCTACTAAGACATGCCAAAGTAAGTATGCAGTATTGTTCATGATCTTTGAAAGTATTGTGCTGGTTGTTTTAGTGGTGCACAAGAATATAATTTTAGCTTATAATCATGTCATTACATTAATTTATAGAGGATCTGAGATTATAGGTATAGTTACATACAGTAGCTCATTACATTACTGAGGAATTATGATAATCATTAATCAGTCCTTGAGTCTTATTTCTTTAGATATATCTACAAAGGCCACACTGATGGTGCCATAGGTTTGAGAATGTAATTCATGCTTTGTCAAGTCAGTTCACTTCATTTTGGAAGTAAAACTCAGCTAGAAACATTAACCTTCCTGCATATATGTTATGTTGCACACATTCTGCAACATGAGTGCTATCATTAATCTATAAATACACTAATCTGCATATCAATTTTACTTCACTCTATAGTTTCTCACCTGCATTAGACAGGTGTCATTTTCATCCAGGTACTACCACTAATCACTACTATTCTTTGATGGATAATAATTGCAGCAATGGTTATGATTTTCATTGGCATGAATTATATGCTGAATGCCTTCACTTTTAAACCAGATAGCATTGCTGAATGCCTTCACTTATAAACCAGATAGCATTGAAGTTATTTGATGCAATGTATGTTGGACATGGTGCAGATTATGTATCACTATGTATTGAATATATATGCTTTCAGTACAACACTAGATAATGTTGATAATGATAAATGCACACAAAAGATCATAATGCATTGGTGTATTTAGCTTATGACCACAATCCATTCCTCAGAAGCAAAAAATAATCAAGGAGCACCACAATCCATTCCTCAGAAGCAAAAAATAATCAAGGAGCACCACAATCCATTTCTCAGAAGCAAAAAATAATCACAATCCATTCCTCAGAAGCAAAAAATAATCAAGGAGCAAGAGATTTAAATTTCCTGTAGAGAAAAGTTAAAATTTTTCCATTCTTGTCATCTTACAAGCAATGTTTAAATCTAGTTAGTTATTTACATGTATATAAATGTGATATATGTATCATATGTAATTTGTTTTTTGTAAGGAATATTTTTATGTATGTATGGAATACACACTTACTTCTATTGTTTTATTATTATATTTTGTTTGTTTTTTTATGTATGGAATATTTTTATGTATAGAATATGCATTTACACACTTCTAATGTTATGTATGGAATATTTTTATGTATAGAATATGCATTTACACACTTCTATTGTATTTTATTAATGTTGGATAATAAAATGTATAAGTCTACTTAGTTCAACAAACCAATATACAGGTCACTAAAGCATTAACAAAAGTGTCAGGACAACTGTCCTTCAGACAACTGCCCTTGGACAATTGCCTCCAGACAATTGACCCTTTAGGACAACAGGTCCTCCTCCAACCCCATCCCCCTGAAGCTTTTTTATCAACTGTAGCAGACTATTTCTAGAAGAGTGAAAATTAAGGACGGCCTTATAAAAGCTGAACCAAACAAATGAAAACTTTAGCTTGCAGATACAGATGATCCCTGCTCTGGCCTCTGTCCCACGCAAGATTATCAATAATGTATTTAATTAAACTACTGCAGGATCATCTCCCTCTGAAGCTGACTATTATATTAACTACATATTTTGAGGATGTGTTTGAGTGAAGAGTACTCCAGAATGGAAGATCTCCCATGGTTCCCCCACCAGCATGTGTATCAGGTATGATGCGTCTTAGAGGATTTGCCTTGTATGAACAACTCTTGGAAGAATGGCATAATCACCTACAGTCCAACATCATCACATTTCATCCAAACATTTAGAAGTTTCTCCTAATATTAAATACATCACATTTCATCCAAACATTTAGAAGTTTCTCCTAATATTAAATAAAGTAAGAAACTCTAAATGAGGTCATTATCAATCATGTTAAGAGTGATCAGGAACCACCAAAAAGAAATTGTGTCGATCTTTTGCCGAGGATAATAAACCTAGTAAGAAATTACAATAAAAAAAGTATTGGATTTCCTAACCAGTATTTGTCACATCTTATCATTTTAATAACCCTGTTTATAAAACTCTGATATCACTATTGTGTGCAATGTACAAATCTTACATTTGGAAGTATTAAGGCAGCAATAGTCTAGGCGGCAATTGTCCTGGTGACTGTTGTCTGGGGGCAATTACCCGAGACCAGTTGTCCTAGCTCATTAGCATATGAATAGTATCCCAGCTTATCTTAAGAATAGTTATTTGAGCATGTCAACAAATGGAAAGCAATAATGTACACAATCATTAAGATAAAAATCACTGTATCCTGCCCAGCAAGATAAACAACCACCACAATAATATAATTGTATCTCAAAAACCAGAGAATGACCACAACGACTGTGGTATAATTGTACCCCAAAAACCAGAAGATTAAATTTGATGCCCAAAACATATAACAAGACTAGGTAAATTTGATGCCCAAAACATATAACAAGACTAGGATCACAAAACTACAACTGCATTCAAAATCACACTTGGAATGTAAAAATGGAATGGCAAGGCAGTAGTAAGTGAGGCTCCAAAGAGTAAACTATGAGCAATCACTGTGGCAACAAAACCAAGTGCAGTAGTTAGTCCTTGATTGTCAATCCATTCCTGGTAAAGGAATGGATTGTACACAATTGTGGTTCAGTTTACTTATAAGTCAAACTCAATTTTCCCCGTAAGAAGATCTGTTCCATGAACATACTTCTAATTTTAAAATTCTATCATGTTCATAAATTGAAAACAACAACAATGATGCAGTACATGCTTCTCAATAGTCCCTTCCTTTGTCTCAATAGTAGTAGTCATTTTAACACCTTCCTTTATAATATAATCTGGGCCAAAATTTTAGCAATGTAAAAAGTCAACAGCAAACAGTCACAAAATAATGTAGCAAAGCACAGGAAGAGTGCAGAGATGCTGACACTATGAGGCATGTAAGGTGGTTATGTCTCAAAAAATGATGATGCACACCATGCGAGGTAGAGAACCATTGGCTCTTTTTCCAAGCTATACTCATACAATGTTTGAAATTTATGGTCATTTCATAAGCTGCTTGTCTATAATGTTAGTCATGATTTAAAAGCACTATTATACATAGTGAAGCTAATGTAACATCCATAATGAATTAAGTGGTGTAAATTTATATTGAAAATGTATTTTCAAATGTAGTTGCTAAAACTGTAAAATTGTGTCAACAGGATGCTTCACCTTATCTCGACCTTTCAAGTCGGCCAGCTCAATGCAGACCAGGCACAGTGTCACTTTAGCACCCATGGATGTTACCAGTTCACAGGCAGCCTTCATTGAGCCTGTGGAAAATTTCTTTTTTTATCAACATTAACTTAATATCAGTGTTACATTGGCTGTATCAAGGGGGACTATCTACCAGATTTCATTACATTTTCCTGTGAAAAGTGTACACACCCACACACTGTTTTACTAAATAAGATTTCTAAGATTTTTTTGCCCATTATCAGATATTAATGATATACTGAAATAATTCACCAAAATAATTAACCAAACCAGTTTTTAATTCAAGTTGTTTTGAGTTAACATGCATTTTATCTTTTACAGAAATTAAAACAATTCAATCTTACCTCCAGTGGCAAGGAGATCATCCACTATTAGTACATTCTGGCCTTCTTTTATCCTCCCAGCTTGTGCTTCAAAAGTATCCTGGAATGAAAATAAAGTTGACATGACTTTATGAAAGCCACCAGTACTATTTATGTGTGTACTACATAACTGTAGTGTCACATATGCAATTAATTGTGGTTTGCATTCAGGTTATACAAAGAATTTCATGAAACATCTTTAACCTTTATCTACTTATCTACTTTGACAGCATCCCCTAAAATTATTTCTATTTTGAGAATTTTGTCATCATCTTCACTCTTAACATATTTATTGTATTGCAGAAGTTTAATGTTTATGTGGAAGAACTTCTTTGAATTTTCTGCACTGCTTCTGCCTAAACATTTCTGCTAAGTTGATTATTCTATACACATAGGGTCTTATCTTTCCATCTAAAGAATACCAGTGCTAGGAGGACATTGAACACAAACAGACTTCCTTAAAAAAGTGGAATCAAAAGCTTCTTAACCCTTCTATAACCGACTGTCCTGGTTCTTCCACTCACCATTAGAATGTTACATCTCTTACTATATCCTGTCATTATCTCTATATTAATTCTTTCAAAATTGTTAAATGCATGCCAACATCCTCATTACATGGCCTTGCTGCACTAAAGACCATGTTTAATCTCATCCCTGTTCTCTTCATCTTAATAATGAAAGTTAATAACTTTCTTCTCTTTCTCATATCTATTCTGTCCACCTCTCTAATGCAAGAGTAAAAAAGTATTTTCAATCATTCATCCTTTCCTGTAGTAAATTTGGAACTCCCTGCCTGTTTCTGTATTTTCACCTTCCTATGAATTGAACCCATTTAAGAGGGGGATCTCAAGATATTTATCCCAGACATTTGGCCAACTCTTTAATCTTGCTTGGAGACTGGCACTGCAGTGGGCAATTCATGTTGCTCTTGGCCAGTTCCCCATCTACATTAAAAAGTCGTATATAAATATCAAGTATTATCGTCAGCTGTAATTCTTACTGTTCCATATTCCAAGGTGAAGGACACTTGCTTTACTTCTCCTGGTAACTTGCCCTTCTTGCGCACTGGGACAAAAGGCACCTTCAGGGCCAAGGCCAGCGGGGTGCCAAAAAGAAAACCTCGAGACTCTAACCCAACCACTACATCAGGAGTTGGACAGCTTGCATGAACACGCTCCACCATCACATTTATGAGGTCACTGAAGACGGCAGGATTGGCTAAGATGGGAAATATATCTCTGTGTGAGAAGGTAAGATTTGTTGGATTATCAAACAAGCAAGTTAAATGATTGGGTAGTTTCAGAATTTTCTTCCTCAGTGCTCCATTGACAACTTTTACACAATTACCATGCCTATATATTTATGAATTGTATCTAACAGTGGAGAGAGTTTCCTCGACGTCTAAATAATGAATCCATAACAGTAGTATGGGTAATAAATGTTGGATAGCTGTTATATATATCCAATATATAATACATGTTATTTATTATAGAGCTCACAAGAGGACAAAGTGTGTGGTGGAGTGAGGGATCAGACAGTGGAAGAGGCAACTTCATGTATTCCACAGTGAAATCCAAATGAAAGTTCTCAGCATATGTGTGCTGGATCACTGCACAACATATGCAAGGACAGGAACAGGTATATTAGCTGAGGATGAGGAACAAGTTATTGATGTACCTCTCCTCTACTAAATCTCACCACCTTTTCCTCACTGAAAAACAGGTGTCTGAGGCAACTGACAGTAGCCCCTTCTGTTCCCTACTTCCTCTATCTACATATTCACTCCAAGCCTGGAAACTTGACTTGCTCTCGTGCCCACATTCTTGAATCTTTCAAGTTTTGCACCATCTGGCTTTGACTCAAAAGTGACTCTAAGTAAATTTATCTGAGCTGTCTACCTCTCCCCTAACTCCTCTGACTATTAAGAAATTCTTTGACTATTTAACTTCTAAAGTGAAACACATTGTCTCTCTATCCCTTTGTGGAGATTTCCATCCTTGGAGATTTCAATGTTCACCACCAGCTTTGGTTTTCCTCTTCCTTCACTGACCATCCTGGTGAATTAGCCTTCAACTTCGTTGTCCTCCATGACCTAAAGCAACTGGTGCAACACCCTACTCGTATTCCTGACGGTCTTGGAGATACATCCAACATATTTTACCTCTAATCCTTCTGCTCATGTTGTTACCCTATCTTCTCTATTAAGCTCAGGACTGATTATAATCTCATATTTGTATCTTGTCCTATTACTAAAATCCTCCTCAGGTTTCCCCTACGTGGAGGTGCCTCTGGCGTTTTGCCTCTGCCAGTTTTTGGGACCTGAGGAGGTAGGTACTACACTGATTTTCCTGGAATGATTATGGTTTCCATGTCAGAGACCCACCTCTGTGTGCTGAATGCATCATGGAGATGATTGTATCTGACATGGAGGCATACATTCCTCATTCTTTTTCTCAATTTAAACCTTCTAAATCTTGGTTTAACATAGCACAGCATGTTCTTGTGCTATACATGATAGTGAGGTTGCCCATAAGAGGTACTCCAGCCTTCCATCACCTGCATTTTATATTTTTGCTAAGAATCATGCCTAATGTGTTCAACTTGCCAAACACTCCTCCATTAAAAGAAAATGTAGAAATCTTTCAAAATCCAACTCCCTTGAGACTTCTGGCATCTGGCTAAAAACATTACCAATAACTTTACTACTTCATCTTGCCCTTCTTTATTTCATCCTGATGGCACCACTGCCATCATATCTACCTCTAAAGATGAACTCTTCTCTCAAATTATTGCTAATAATTCTACTTTGGATGATCCTAGGCTTGTCCTTGTCCCTCCTTCTCCTCCTCCCTCTGTCTATTTCATGCCTTCAAAAGGATTATGGACCTGACGGGGTTCCTCCTATTCTTGTACCTTGCCTGGCCAAGCTCTTCCAACTTTGTCTTTCCAAACTCTTCCAACTTTGTCTATCAACTTTTAACCTTCCTTCTTGCTGGAAATTTATCCCTATAGCTTTAATCTCTTGCTTGTCTTAAATTCTTTGAATCTATCCTCTATATGAACATTCTTACACATCTGCCATTTCACAACTTCTATCTGATTGCTAGTATAGCTTCATCAAGGCCACTCTACTGGTGATCTATGGCTTTCCTTACTGAGTCTGTCATCCTCCTTTAAAGATTTTGGTGAAACTTTTGCTGTTACCTTTGACATATCGAAAGCTTTTGATAAAGTCTGGCACAAAGCTTTGATCTCAAAACTACCCTCCTACAGTTTCTATCCTTCTCTCTGCAACTATCTATTGCTACAGATCTTATCAACTCCTCTCCTCTGACTGACTGTCTTCAGCTTCTTCCTCACTGCTGAAATGCTGCATCTCTTGCTAACTGCTCTTCTGATCTTATTAACTGCATGCCTCTCCTCCTCCTGCATCCTCACTGCACAAGATTTTATTCTTCCTCTCATCCCTAGTCTGCCTAACTCTCTAATGCAAGAGTCAACCAGAATTCTCAATTATTCATACCTTTCTCTGGTAAACTCAAACTCCCTACCTACTTCTGTATTTCCAAC
This sequence comes from Portunus trituberculatus, assembly GCF_017591435.1. Taxonomy (NCBI): domain Eukaryota; kingdom Metazoa; phylum Arthropoda; class Malacostraca; order Decapoda; family Portunidae; genus Portunus; species Portunus trituberculatus. The sequence continues at coordinate 4,579,149 of NC_059274.1, forward strand.
TTTCTATGACTTAAGCTTATTTAAGAGGAAAATTTTAAGACATTTATCTCTTTCTTTTGCCTAGCTCTTTCAGACTGCAAGGGGACTGGCAACTAAAAGGACATTTTTTGTTTCATGTTGAAAAACTAGATCCACACCCCCAACAAGCTGCATTGAGGTCTGCACTAAATAAATATAGTGACCTATACTTCAAGTAAGAACTTCAGTCCTTCCAACAGTATCCAAATGTGGAGGGAAGAGAGAAGGAAGAGGAAAGAAGAGAGGATAAGAAGAAAGAAAAAGAGATGAGAGAAGAGAGAAGTGATGAGATAAAAAAGGAGATAAGAGAGGAGAGAAGTGAGGATATACATTTACATTTAAAAGTATTTATATAAAAAGTATTTATTTCTTTAAATATCTTAGCTAAACAAATCAAGCCTAACTATAATAGCCTTGCCAAGGCTAACCTCCCAACGCAATCACACAGGTGGGTGCCTCTACCACGTGACCATCAACAAGGAAAAGGTGGTCAAACTTTCGTAACTGCTGCAGCATGGGCATGTTTTTATGCACAGTACTCTTTCCTACAGTCTGAATAACCTACCACTTCTGGCAGTCTTTTATTGACTGCTGACCACTGGGATATTCACTGCCACACTTCACTTTTTATTTTAGCTATGATGCCTAGCATTGCAAAGTCTGCTCTTTCCTACATAGCTGGGCTAAGTAACGTCTCCACATCCAAATTCTCCTTCCTTTTCCAGGAGAGGATGAATGTCTTGCTTTTCTGCCACCATGCTTAACCTTTCTGTTTTGATTTTCAATGAGGCATTTTGCCAACAACACACTAAATATGTATTGATATGTTATATTCTTAATGAAAATCGCAAGTTTCATTTTTCACGAGAAACTTAATTTTTTGGATGATTTATGGAGCATAAAATTATGTTATATATACATGTACAGCTGCTATGTTTAGCACTATCTTGACATGTTACCAGTTAGTCTGCAACACACTCTGAGGGGACGTCCAAATTTTACGCCTTTTACTGCGACACAGTCCAAGATCATCATCTGAGACTTAGATGCAATCTTAGGATTGAATTCTAAGTCTTCTTAAATATATTTCTAACAAAAGTGATATCTTTTACTTATCTACTTATTTTTCCATGGCAGCTGTCATTAGCTATAGAGGCCTCTGATATGTACTGCAGGCCTGTCTTCTCCTTTTCCACATCCATATTTGTGTCCCTCTCTTCCACACCTATGCTCCTCGTACCTCCTTCACCAACAAACCAACACCCTTTCAGTCTCTACGAATGCAGTAGATGCAAATTTGGTACTGAGCTTTATTGTGCAACTTAATAAGCAAGTCAACTTGAATGTACACTTATGTTTGTACAAACCTTTGCCCAAATTAATCTTATGTTGAACAATTGGTGACATCAGTGGTGATGACTAACCACACTCTTGGCTTTCTAGTTTCTATCAAGGTACAATTTAGCGAAGTTAGGTTAGCCCTATCACTTAATAGATACACTGCTGAAGGCCTTACCGAAATACTATTCCAGGTTTAGGGAAGTCCGGATATGCTGAAACGGTGTCAGCAATTTTCTTTATCCGTGTGTCCATTGTGCTGGAAGAAAACCAAAAGTTTAGTAATATCCTTGGATATCAAAGGTACTACGTACTTACAATAAATGGTTGTGAAGTGATAATGTTTAACAATCTTCCTAATGAGGACAGATTAAAAGTTTTAAACTAGCAAGAGATTAAAGCTATAGGGTGGTAGTTGGAGGAATTAGAACAGTCACACTTTTTAGGAACAGACTGAATGTAAGCTAAACTCCAGCAAGAAGTAAAGATAGAAGTAAATAGACAGTTGGAAGAATTTGGCCAGGCAAGGTGCATGCACTGAGGCACAGTTTTTGAGTACAATAGGAGGGACTCCATAAGCCTTACAAGGGTTTAGGCAAGCTAGGGCTTAGAAAACACCATTGCGAAGAATTCTAATCGAAGGCATGAAATACAGGGAGGAAGAGAGGGAGGGACAAGCCCAGAATCATTCAAAGTATAGTTATTATCAAAGATTTGAGAGAGAGCTCAGCTTTAGACATTTTATGGCGTTGATGCCATCAGGATGCACGAGATTCGCCCTTTGTGGGCGACTTCTGTATCATGTATAGTGCGAGAACAGGCTGTGTTAAACCAAAGTTTGGAAGGTTTAGGTTGAGAAAAAGAGCGAGGAATGTATGCCTTTATGCCATACATTATCACCTCTGTTATGTGCTCAGCACACAGAAATTGGTCTCTGACAGTAATCATTTCATCATTCCAGGGAAAATCAGTATAGCTAGATGTTTAACTTGATTGTACTAAGTTAATGATAAACGAGTTATTGCATTATGTAATGGGTACATCCTGCTGTGGTATACTTCATCCCAGTACCTGAGTGGTAAAAGGATTTTGGTAATATTACAGTATTACACCATAATCAAAATGGCTTTTCTTATCCTTCTCATTTCAAGTAATTTGAACACCCCACATATCCACTACAAACTGTTTCCAATGTTGACAACAATTTTCAAGATTTACCATTTTGGGGGGAAGGAGCTAACATGCTGACACCCACGCATGTAATGGACTGACAGACACTGTTGACAGACACTGTTTGTGTGCGCTTGTTAAATCAATAACGGTAATTAGTTCTATTGTTTGAGCACCCGACCACTGACCAACAAAAATAATACCTAATAAAACTAGCCAATCAGAGCAGTTTGTGGAGAGAAGCAACTCAATTTGAATCAATCAATGGAAGATGTCTGTCGGTGAAGTGTTACCTCAATTATTTTCATTGTATTGCCAGATTTCACGAAGAGAAATAAGGTAACACCTTCATATGAATTTCTCAGCATGGCTCATCAAGTTAGGCTAGTTTGCTTTGGTTAGATCAGTTTGACTGCGTTAGATAAAAGTAAATTTGTTCTGAGGAAGACGTATCAGCAGTAAATGTCATCTCAACTAGGATAAGTTAGCTAGGTTAGGTTAGGGTTTTTTTGGTTAAATAGATAAGTTTCAATAGGTTGGCATAGCCAGCGGTGACCAGCAGTGGCAGCAAGTACTCTTCTCAGCAGTAGCACTCAAAATTTTGGACTGTTACTTTTGTGGTACTTTGTGATAAAACTATTTTCTTCAGGTATATTTCGGTCTGTTTTGTATTAATAGTTTTTCATTTTCATTGCAATACAATACTTTATGAGAGGATAGACCGTGTTTTTTTTGGGAGGAAAGGGAAGGGGAGAGGATATCTAAGAAACTATACTGATTTGCGACGGAAACGAAGTGCAGATTCATTCAAAACAGGTCGAAAACTAACAGAAAAAAAAAAAATAGTTTCATACTGAAATGAGAGTATGGTGTATGACTAAATTTCCCTTAAGTTAACAAGTTAATGTATTACATAAGGGGGTACCTCCTGCCATGTTGTACTTCATTCCAGTATCTATTGGTAAAAGGTATTTTGAAGCAATAATAATGAGAAGAAAACCTACGGAACAGTTTAAAGCGGAACACAGGTCACTATTATGTTTTTGTCAAGCATGCAATGAACTAGACAGGGACAGGTTGCCATAGCTCACCTGATCTCAGTATTTCAATGACAATCTCAAACTAGCCATGGCATTAGTGATATCCCACAGTACGATTGAGATGTCCCAAAAGTACTGCAAACCGTGGTAAACTTACATATTGTTATTGTTAGGGACGCGGAGACCACCGGAGCGCTGTTGTAAACTTGTAAAGGTGTAATAGTCTGTCTAAAGTTCTGACTGTAGAATCTAGGAAGCGATCTCAGGCGTCACTGGTTCAAAGATGTGACCCACTTATTGGCGCCGTGCTGATCTAGTTATCAGTCAATGTATGCCGGCCAACGTTAAATGAATCAGCAGATCGTGAGAAAGATAATGAATGCTAAGAGACGAGGATAGTTGTGAGTGAAGCTTGATTCAGTCATTGAGAGAAAGATAGGGTAAGTGGTAGTGAATGATATATATTCCTGCGTGGTGAGGGGATAGGTAACCTGACAATGTGGAGAGCCTGAAGATGAATGGGAAAGTGGTGACAGGTAGGGAAAAATAAGAAGGATGATACAAGAGTTTTGGGAAGAGATTGGAGGCACAGGCAAGGTACTAGATATGAGAGAAGTGTGTGTGTGATATTGGAGATGAAAGGATTCTAATGAGTTGAATGAAAGAATCAACAGGAAGGTGGAGAAATGTGTGAAAAGGCAGAAGAATGGGAAGGCAGCAAGACCATGTGAAATACCGTACTTGCAAAAATGGATGGGAAGTTGTGATTCACAGGGTGACTGAACTATTTAATCAAGTGTGGGAGCAGAAGGTGCAAAGAATGTGGAATAAATGCAAGGTGACTGTTAAATAAGAGCGGATATAATAGTAGGAACGAGTTTATTTACTACCATTATCTTGCTTGAATAAAAATCCTTCCCTCAAATTTCGTTTCTCGCACCTTCACTTCCTATCCCCACCCCCAACTCTCTCTCTCTCTCTCTCTCTCTCGTTATTAACGAATATAACACTATATCGGGTTTCAACCACTAACCTAACAACTGACTGCATGAAATCCTATTTATGCGCAGTTCCTGACGGGATAAACCTAAAAGGTAAATTTGTAGTTTGAGCCAATACACCCTGTCTTAAATTTCTTTTTCCCTAAGTCTAACAAGCTTGGGGACCTCCTGGGAAAGCGGGTTTTTTTGGGTGGGGAAAGCAAAAATGAGGCAATTTCGGGGGTCCGAAAAATCTAAGGAAAAATACCCATTTTTAAGAGAAAAGGGGAAAATCACAAAATTCATGACTACTTTTCACTGAAATTATCCTAACTTAACATAATAACCTGCTAGCCGGGGGGATGCGCTCCCGGACCCCCTAAACTATCCTGACCTAACCTAACCTAACCTAACCTAACGATACAAAAAATCTAAGGACAAAAATCTAACGTAATGTAACCTAACCTAACCGGGGGGGGGCTGATCTCCCCTATAACACTAACCTAACCCTAACAAACCTAACCTAGCCGGGGGTCTGCGTTCCCCCCCCCTACAGCACTAACCTAACCCTAACAAACCTAACCTAACTTAGACGGGAGGGGGGTTGCGCCTCCCCCCGACACTCCCCTACAACACTAACCTAACCCTAACAAACCTAACCTAACCGGGGGGGCGCAGCCCCCCGGACGCCCCTTGCTTTGGGGCAGTTTCCCTCCCCCCACACCGGTTCTCTTATAGCTTCACACAATATGCCCTACCTCTACCAATACCCCTCTTCACAATACCTTAACGAAAGGATGAAGGTCCTGGCTGGTCCTCTTCTCGATTGTACACTGACTTGCATCGCAGGAGCGATGATTTCCCAGTAATCAAATTCACAACCTTTACAACTAGTGTCACTGGTGGCCATGGCTGAACTGCGCACACAGATGTCTCTGTCCACCTGTCTGCCCAGCTGTGCCCCGCCTACGAATACATAATTATAGCAAATTCCCATTGGCGCAGCTCGTGGTGTTAAGAGGTGGTGGCACGTCATTGGACAAAAGAACTATAGACACAATAAGAATCCTATTCAGCAGTTACCCACAAACCCCAGCTAGAAACAAATACAAGTCAGTGTACTGCTCATTTCCGAGTGTGATGGAACTCCGTGCCTCGCCGCAGCTTGCTGGACTTAAGAGAAAACTGCCGAACACCGCACATTTGAAGGCTTGTGCTGAGGTTATTACTAATTTCCGATAGGGTAAAATGGGGTTAGAAATGCTCGTAGAAGTGTGATGTAGACCGTGAGAGTGTGTATAGTTACGTATGGTGTATTGGCTGAAACTGCAATAATACCATGGTACAATAACTTTTATTGTACCATGAATAATTCCACCTAAAACGTAGAAGACAAAACAAGCACTAAACCTTCAATACTCTTACTTCCCTCACTCATCCTGGAGAATGCTCTTCCTCGTGCAAAACCTCTTCTCCTTCCCTCTCCTAACGCATGGCTGGCAGACTGACTGGCTGGTTAGTTGGCTGGCTAATCGGCTGGCTGGCTGGTTAGGTCAATGGATGGATAAGTGAGTTGGCTGGTTGGGTCGTTTGCTAGTCAGCCTGTTTCCTTTCCTTCCATTTCGCCCGAGGTTTCAGATCTGTTGCACAAAAAAAAAACAACACAACTTCAGAAGTAAGTACATAGGCTTTAAAATAATGAACATAAATAATGACGTAAATGAACATATCTACCACATGGATTATCTGATTATTATTTTTTTTTACTTGAAAGAAATAATCCATATGTCACTTGCAACTGACTATACTACCCAAGAAATTAAGTCTTGCTTTCTCCGCGTCTATGAAAATAAATTATTTCATTATCTTAAATCTTTGCATAGGCAGGATACAAGTGAAAATATTAATGAACTTAAAAATAACCATCCAGCATCCCTAACTAATACGAGTAGCTTGTTATTAGGGAAAAAAAAAAAAGTGGTGTGTGCATCACTTCTCAGCACCCTCTATAATTGATTTCAACACTCCCAGGGGCCGGGGTGCTAATACCTCAGGTTGGGACACACCGATCTATGTTCATTCGCTGACATTTCAATCCAGTGATTTCATAAACTAATTCAACTTACAACTAACTTAAAGGTGAACAAGAACTCTACGATAATAAAAAAGATAACACAAGTGAACGAGAAACTACAGTAAGGAAGCAACACATACACATCTTACCTGAGCGAAGAGGAGACACGAAATATCCCCCCCACTCCATCAGGCAAGGCTCGAACTAAGACTGTCACACGCTTCGGAACTTTAGGTGCTTCGGAATGATACTGCCTTGCCTTCAATTACTTGTTCCACTGTATTCATCGCATTATGTATTCTAAATAGTAGGGATGAAAATAATGGAGAGAGAGAGAGAGAGAGAGAGAGAGAGAGAGAGAGAGAGAGAGAGAGAGAGAGAGAGAGAGAGAGAGAGAGAGAGAGAGAGAGAGAGAGAGAGAGAGAGAGAGAGAGAGACACACACACACACACACACACACACACACACACACACACACACACACACACACACACGTAGCTAAGCTCGCAAAATTAATAACTACCAAAGTGGATGCATACTGTACTGCCGCACCTCTGTTAACTGTTGGCCATCACGCTGGTCGCCACAAACACTCCCCACTAGTCTTCGTGGCTGACCCGCCCTATTTCACTTCAGCATCTATATTCAGTCCGTCTTGAGACGGGACACAAAGAATAAGAATAGAATTTAACAGAATTATAAGGCACGGCAGATATTCAGGCAAAACTTAAGCTTATTTTCATCTCTATAATTTTCATAACAGTCTTGAAAATCACAACCCCTATAAGCGTAAAGGAGGTAAAACCCTAAAACTTCTGAGAATACGCGACTTGGGCGGCTTGTGTCCTTGGTGTCTCATCCTGTGGAGCCACAGTGTGGTGAGGGACAGAGGATCAGCTGATCAGGTTCTGGTAAGTTCACCTGTCATAGAGGAAGGCCCTGGTGTGCTTCAGGACGATGGAGGCCAGTGTCGTGAGAGCCATTCTTGCCCTGTTCCGGCTTGTTTATGTCCCACTACGCCGGGCCAATGGGGACCCTTCCTCCTCACCGGCCGCTCTGTACCGGGAGAGGAGCGGCCAAATCTGTCGGTCATGGCTGGAGCTGGTTTTGGGGCAACTTTGTTTGCTTTCCACACAATCCTGAGGCAATTTTATGCCGAAACAGTTACTTTGTGGAAGCTGGAGTCTAGACGCCTACTTTTTAATAACTTAAAATTTATAAAAGAAAATTAAACCAATAAAGAATTAAATTATCGCCATCCGAGAAGACATGTGGTGGGATAACAATTACATACACTTGTCCTCTGAAGACAAAGGTATTCCAAATGGATTAACGGAATACTACACACAACACTCCCTGTTCCCCGTCCCGCTCCACTCCTCCCAACGCAACAAACAATATTATTGTTTTCTTTTGAGAAGAGGAAGAAATTTTGTTAACCCGCCTGATTATTGAAATCTACAACCGACTGAATGGTTTGATTTGTAGTGTAATTAAGTGTAATTAATGCTCTGGAGAGAGAGAGAGAGAGAGAGAGAGAGAGAGAGAGAGAGAGAGAGAGAGAGAGAGAGAGAGAGAGAGAGAGAGAGAGAGAGAGAGAGAGAGAGAGAGAGAGAGAGAGAGAGAGTGTGTGTGTGTGTGTGTGTGTGTGTGTGTGTGTGTGTGTGTGTGTGTGTGTGTGTGTGTGTGTGTGTGTGTGTGTGTGTGTGTGTGTGTGTGTGTGTGTGTGTGT
>NC_059274.1:4592500-4597500 GCF_017591435.1 Portunus trituberculatus
TGTTATTTTCTTTTTGCTTTGTTTGCTCTTACATCACTTCCTCTTTCCTCCCATCCTTTCTTCCCTCCCCTCTCCTCTCCTCCATTTAACTGGTTCCCTTTCAACTTTCTCTCCATCTCTCCCTCCCTCCTTCATCAGAACCTTACTCACTCTTCCTCTCATTTTCACTCGCTTTTTTTCTTTCCCATTTCCCTCCTTTAGTTCACGAAGAAGGAGGAGGAGGTGAAGGAGGAAGAGGAAGAAGAAAAGGATAAGGATTAGGATTAGGAGGAGACGGAAGAAGAGAAGGAGAAAAAAAAGTGTGAAAAGGAGGAGGAGGAGGAGGAGAAAAGGAAAGGAGGAACAAGAGCGATGATAAAAGAAGGAAAAAAAAAGGAAATACAACAAATGAGAGGAAAATTAATAGAAGAGGATGAGAGAGAAAATTCGGAGGAGCAGGAGAAGGAGAAGGAGAAGGAGGAGGAGGAGGAGGAGGAGGAGGAGGAGGAGGAGGCAGAAGCATGAGGCGACATACCTGTAATTAAGGGTCAGGTTAGCATTATTATCCTTCGGAATGGCGCAGGAAATACACCGAAAGAAGAGGAAGACGATGGAGAAGGAGGTGCCCGAGGGAACGAGAGAGAGAGAGAGAGAGAGAGAGAGAGAGAGAGAGAGAGAGAGAGAGAGAGAGAGAGAGTGCCGCGGCTCCAGTGCAGTCAGTTTGGGTTCCGGCGTTGAAGGGAGAGCTCGCCACGGTCACGCTCGCCTACTCGATACCGACGCAAGGGGAAGGAATCTCACGCGGCGCTGACCGAGTACAGAAGCGCCGGTGATGTGCAAAGGTGTAGACCAGACAGCCGCGCGTGTGTGCTGTGTGCTGCCTGACTGACTGGCTGGCCGATGAGATTGTGCTGCAGTAATCAAGTTAGAGACCTGTGCTGCAAAACGCCTCCCTCTGGTATGATTTGAAAAAGAAAGCAATATAAAGCAGTAAAAAGAAAGGATAAAAAAGAAAGACGAGAAAGAATGATCAAAACCAATAATTCGAAAAGAGAAATAAACAGACGAAACATCATATGATATAACTAAACCATAAAAAAGAGAAAGAAAGGGAGAGAGAGAGAGAGATAGGGAGAGAGAGAGAGAGAAAGAGGACGAGAGGACGAGAGGGAGAGAGAGAGAGAGAGAGAAGACGAGAGGGAGAGAAAAGAAAAATTACAACCCTCACCCTAACCAAAAAAAAAAAAAAAAAAGGAAAACGCACACGCACACACTCACACACACACATACACACAAGTGCAGAATTTTATGTCTCGCTGTGACTGAAACAAAACGTCAAAAAAGGGGCGAAAAAAACCACATCCACTCGAGTGAGAGGATCGCACGTCCCTTGGCACCGGCGTGGCATGGCAGCGGCAGGGAGAGTGAGGTGGTGAGGCGTGTCAGGGAGAGAAGGGAGTGCGTCAGGCTCCGGCAAGGGGGAAGAATGCCATTGTAAGACGGAACACACTCGCTCAAAGGTAAGTGTGTGAGTGACAGTGAAAGAGTGACTGTGTGACTGTGACATAAGATACGAAGAAGAGTTTTAAAAGAAATGCTAAAAGAAAAAATAGGGATATGAAAGAGATTTAAAAGAGAGAAAGGAAAAAAAAAAATATATATATAATGAGTCAGTGAACAATTCCTAGTGATACCCAAAAGGGAAATACGAAAATGAAATGTAATAAAGAAGGAAAAAAAGGAAAATCTCATGATAACGATTGTCATGCGGATAAAATCAATAATACCAAAGATCAAAGAAAAAAAAAAAAAACAGTACGAAATATTACAGGAAATTACAGCTACTCTTGAAATATGGTGATAAAAATGTTTACAACAATTCACCTTATCGAATGGAGAGAGAGAGAGAGAGAGAGAGAGAGAGAGAGAGAGAGAGAGAGAGAGAGAGAGAGAGAGAGAGAGAGAGAGAGAGAGAGAGAGAGAGAGAGAGAGAGAGAGAGAGAGAGAGAGAGAGAGAGAGAGAACGAACTTGGAAACACAATTATACCATCTCGTATACCTGTATTTATCCAGTTTACTTCCCCTCCCCCACCTCTCTCTCTCTCTCTCTCTCTCTTTAGCACACACAAAAGAAAGGAAAAAAAAGGTAGGAAGGACTTTTGACTCAGAGTGAAAGAATAATGTAAGTCTGAATACTGGAAAGGAGAAAAAAGACCCAGAGTTTACCCCGGTTCACGCACTTTACCAGAGTTTACCTTATCGCCGTCAGCACACATGGGAGAAGGGAGGGGGAGCTTTTAACTCTAATCGGATAAAGGAATACTGATGATCCGGGTACTACGAGAGAGAGAGAGAGAGAGAGAGAGAGAGAGAGAGAGAGAGAGAGAGAGAGAGAGAGAGAGAGAGAGAGAGAGAGAGAGAGAGAGAGAGAGAGAGAGAGAGAGAGAGAGAGAGAGAGAGAGAGAGAGAGAGAGAGAGAGAGAGAGAGAGAGAGAGAGAGAGAGAGAGAAAGTAAAAAATCAGTTCTGTGAGTTTACCGGTTCTGGAAGAGCATAAGGAAGGATTTTTCGACTCCACCAGGTTAAATGACGTGTCTGAACATTGGATGAGAGGAAAAAGAAGGCCGGTTCAATAAAGAAGGAAGGATATTCTACCCAGATCAGAAGGAATAACGTTTGAACACTGGACGAGAGGAATAAAAGAACTCCATCAGGTTCCGCCAGTTTACTTGATCTTCTCGTAATGCACAAGGAGAGACGGATTTTCTACTCAGATCAGGAGAAAAAACGCTTGCCTGAACACTGGACGAGAGAGAGAGAGAGAGAGAGAGAGAGAGAGAGAGAGAGAGAGAGAGAGAGAGAGAGAGAGAGAGAGAGAGAGAGAGAGAGAGAGAGAGAGAGAGAGAGAGAGAGAGAGAGAGAGAGAGAGAGAGAGAGAGAGAGAGAGAGAGAGAGAGAGAGAGAGAGAGAGAGACGGTTCAAACAGTTTACTCGAGTTTACCTGATCTTGTAAGGAATTTTATCACAAATCAGTAATGAATAACGTTTCTCTAAATACTACAGCGAAAGAGGACGCCAAAAAAAATACCGGTTCAATCAGTTTACTGAGTTTACCTGACGGATTTCGACGCGTATCCGAGGGAATGGCGTTCGTCTGAATACGGTAAGGTGAAAGAGGTGAAAGTTTACCCTAGTTGAGGCAGTTTTCCCAGAGTTTGCCCGATCCTCTCGTAACACATAAGGCAGGAGAGACTTTGACTCATGGATCGGATGAAGGAATATGTTCGTCTGATTGCTGGCGGTGAAGGAAGGGGAAGAGGTGATTTAGGCGATGGTGAAGAGGAGGGAAGAAGTAATTTATCAGCTGGGGAATGAGAAGGAAAGACGTGATTTTTCTGATGCTGTGGGGGGAGAGATAAAAATGATCTGCGAAGCGGGTAAGCGATGGACTTGTTTGCTAATGGTGGTGGAAGAGGGAGAAAAAATACGACTCTTGCTGATAATGAGAGAGGGGAGGAGAAAGAAGCTTGATGATAGTAAACAAGGGGGAGAAAAGGGAAAAAATACTGTCAACTTGAAAAAAAAGACACCGGCAGTATAAAAAGAGGGTGAAAAAAGAGAATATATGGGAAATAGCGAACGATGGAGGTAGAAAAAATAAAAAGGAATAAAGCTAAGAACAGAGGTACAAAATAAGAAGGAAGGAGAAAAAGAAGTTACGTGCGATTAAAGGAGGGACGAAGAAAGACGTATAAGGAATAGTAAATGAAGGAGGTAGTTAGCGATAAAAGAAAAAAAAATAGTGAGGGAAAAGAAGCTTATGACGCAAAGTAGATGCTAAAAAATAAAGCCCGGAATGATGAGACGGAGAGGGAAAAGATGATAACCAGGAGGAGGAGGAGGAGGAGGAGGAGGAGGAGGAGGAGGAGGAGGAGGAGGAGGAGGAGGAGGAGGAGGAGGAGGAGGAGGAGAAGATAAAGAAAAACAAGAAAAGAAGAAAAAAAGAAAAAAAAAAAGGAAACAAGAAAGAAAAAAAGCAAGCAAGCAAGCAAAAGAATAATAAGAAGAATAAGAATAATAATAATAATAATAATAAGAAAGAATAAAAGAATAAAATATTAGACAGTACCAGAGGCAGAGAACAAAACAAAACAAAACAAGAAAAACAGAAAAAAACCCAAGGAAGGAAGGAATGATAAAAAAGAGGAAGTTGGAGGAAGGAGAAAGCAGGAAGGAGAAAGAAGAGACAGAAACTACAGCTACTCATACTGAAGAAGGAGAGAATTCTGGAGGTACTGCTGACGGGGAAAAAGAGACAAATTAATAGAACGGTGAGGGAAATGAACGGGAAAAAAGGATCTATTTCTCCTGATTACTGAGGGGAGGAAGACAATATGTGATAGTGAACGAGGGAAACACTCTCTAATAGGGATGAAGGTGAAACAAAGAGGGAAGGAAGGGCCTATATTGGTTACCTGCTGGGGAAGAGAGAGAGAGAGAGAGAGAGAGAGAGAGAGAGAGAGAGAGAGAGAGAGAGAGAGAGAGAGAGAGAGAGATACAAGAAAAATCAGTGAATATTTGGGAAAGAGGAAGGGAACGTATAAGACTTTCATTGATAAACGAAAAGAAAACGGAATTTGATAGAGTAAAAATAAAAAGCTAAATATTTCACACGAAAGAAAAGAAGAAAAGAAATATGATAAAAATGAAAGAAAAACTAACGAGAAAAAATAAACACGATAAAAGGAAGGAAACTCTTACAATGAAGGTAAAAACTTGACAAACGAAATAAAAATCCACTAATATTATTATTTAAAGGATGGAATGAAATAAATATATCTTTAATAATCAGAGAGAGAGAGAGAGAGAGAGAGAGAGAGAGAGAGAGAGAGAGAGAGAGAGAGAGAGAGAGAGAGAGAGAGAGAGAGAGAGAGAGAGAGAGAGAGAGAGAGAGAGAGAGAGAGAGAGAGAGAGAGAGATGGACTTACTTCAGTATAGGAAATATAGGAAAATTCAATAGGA
>NC_059274.1:4602500-4617500 GCF_017591435.1 Portunus trituberculatus
ATCCTCCGCATATAATGGCGAAGGCGCTGGGGGAGTTAGGGAGGGAGAAAAGGAGGGACGGGGAGAGAGAGGGATTGAGGGAGGTAGGATAAGAGAGAGGAAAGGACGGAGATGTGCCTCTATAAATCTTACCTCTCTTTTCGTTTTCTTTTTCTTCTTTCTCTCAAACTTTCGGAGGGGGAGGGAAGGGTGGATAAAAGGAGATAGGATGGAGGAGAAGGAGAGAGAGAGAAGAGAGAGAGAGAGAGAGAGAGAGAGAGAGAGAGAGAGAGAGAGAGAGAGAGAGAGAGAGAGAGAGAGAGAGAGAGAGAGAGAGAGAGAGAGAGAGAGAGAGAGAGAGAGAGAGAGAGAGAGAGAGAGAGAGAATATATCTAGGTAGGCCGCACCTTGGACAATGTGTACCTACCTTCTCGACAGGTAAGCCAGAATTCCCTCACAGTAATAAATAATCGAGCGAGATGACTGTGCCTTCCCTCAGCATGCCTTCACCTGTCCCCGTCTTGTCTGTCTCTCTTGTTCATCTCCTACTCCGTCTGTTCGTCCCGCTCCCGCTGCTCCCTGTCCTGCGTGGATGGAGGGGCTGGAAAAAGAATAAGTCAAGATACAGTTTCAAGAAGGAATGTCTCTCTTCTGTCTTATTCCCTTTGTGCTTTTCTCTTCTCATTTTCTTTTTTTTTTTTTTTTTTCTCTCTCCTCCTCTCTCTCTCTCTCTCTCTCTCTCTCTCATTTTACCTTTTTCCTCCTCGTTTCTTTTGATTTTTCACGTTCTCTTTTCTCTCATGTTCCTTACTTCTTTGCATTTGTCTGCACTTTCCTGCTTTTCCGTCTGCCTGTGTCTGCATTTCTCTCTCTTTCTCTCTCTCTCTCTCTCTCTCTCTCTCTCTCTCTCTCTCTCTCTCTCTCTCCTAATCTCTCAAGAGAATACAGTGCAAGTGTGTGACACAAGCAGGCGAGGCAGGCGCAGTGTTAAAGGCTTGGAGTTGGAGGCGGCATAAGCCAGCATTTTCTGAACAAGGCGACAGGACTGGCACAAAAGGCTCTTAGGATGCTGGACATTATCAAACGCAACTACTTCTTCCACATTCAAAAGTCAGGCGCAGGGTATTACCATTAGACAAAAGTCGAGGTTGTGTGGCAGAGAATGCACGAGATTACGGCATAGTTTAATTCTCGATGTCTCGTTGTCTCGTTAAGCTTGTTAGAGGACGATGGAAATGAGATACCAGGGAGAGACGAAGCGCTAATGTATGCAACACTGTGTCTCTGTCTCACTTGCTTTGAGGTCAAGATAATGGGGCTAGATTTGTTCCCACTAGGCAGGATCAAAGCACATAATCTGCCTTGTTAAGTAATCGAATACTAAAGGAAAGTATAAATGCATAAACTCTCTCTCTCTCTCTCTCTCTCTCTCTCTCACACACACACACACACACACACACACACACACACACACAGTTTATTGACTATACACACATTAATCGACATGACACACATAAAACTTTAATACCATACCATACAAAACAAGCCATAAAAATACTATAACTATCTATACTCCAAATAATTGCGAAAGGCGATCACTGATTCAATACAGGGCTTACTAGGAACACAGTTGCATATTATTCAGTAAACATTGTTAAAAATACGGAGAAAAATGAAGCACGTATATAGATAGATTAGACCTTCGAATTCTGTAGACTTAATAATGTTGATGTAATTACCGTCTCTCTGTAGAATAACAGATATAAGCTCGTGTCTCTAAACTTAATAGTGCTGATACAATTTTCACTTCTCTATAGAAAAATGTAGATATAATGCTTCTATTTGTGGCATTAGTGACGTAAAAATAGCATGTCTCCTTCATGAAATTATCTATACATAACCTTGTTTATTTTATCGTTTCAATAACTCAGAAAAAATGGGTTCTGCCTTCTAAAAAAAATATGTTTACGAAAGAGATGGTAAGATGAATTGAACGGACTCAGTAATCAGATTGTAAGAGCTCAATAGAGAGTTTTGAAAGACTAGATAGATGCATGGATGGGTACGATGAGTGGGAACAGGCAGATAAGTTTCATAAAGAGACTGCCACGTGAAGGTCGGATGGTTTCTTGCAGCTTCCCTTATTTCCCTACATTCTTAGTTGTTATTTACATATTCAAGTAATGAAATACGGTAACACTTTTTTTTCTATAAGTGTTAAATAAATAAAAAAAAAAAAAAAAAAAAAAAAGAAAAATGTCCACGAAATTGGCGGTCCCTAAACAAATTAGAAGAAAAGATGACTCCGAGGCTGGTATAGGAGTCATCATAGAACCATTTCCCTTGATTTAATGGCGGCGATACAATCTTTTATCACTTATCTTTAATTCTGTCCATCTGTTTATCTATTTACAAAATGAAAAACGTAGACACCCTGTATTTCCCTAGACACAGGAGGGAACTAATGATGAAGGCAGCAGCGTGTACCATCTTTAATTAATTGCCAAAAGTTTCGACGTGTCTTGTCATCTTCAGTGGTCGTCTTAAGGACGTTCTGCCAATTCCCTTATGCTTGTCGACTGTTTATTGGTTTACTTGTCCCAGTTGCCACGCTGGTTATGTAGACAGCATTTTGCGCTCACTTAAAAACTGAGACAGCGAGCATTTAGGTCAGTCGGCTAGAACGGGCCGCCCACTCCACAACACTGTTCTCCGCGATTAAGGACCACTGCCTCACATGTAAGGTTTAGCCTTACTTCAAATCAGTTCCGTATCCTCGCCGCCTGTAACAGAAATAATTCAAGAATACTGGAATCCCTGCACATCTCTCAACTAAAACCAGCCCTCAACAACACACTGACAGCTCACCCACTATATACTGTGTAACTATTTCTCAATCTTCTATTTAGTCATTATTTTAACCTTTTGTGCTTTTATATCTATATGTTTTATTTTTCCTTGTTTTAGACCACTGAAAATGACATAAGACATGTCGAAACGTTTGGTAATTAATTAAAGATGGTACTTGTTGCTGCCTTCGTCATTAGTTTCCTCCTAAAACTAAGAATCACCCCGTATCGGATATTCTCTAGACACAACGCAGACACAATCTTATACTTCTGTACGGTGAAATATGCACTCCTGAATACATCCCTCTGCTGTTTCTGAATTCGAAGGCGTTGTGAGAGCGGCGGGAAATAATCCTAGTGCCGCAGTGATACAGCGTCAATACGATAACCACATTCAGGCTATTGATCGAGTGGTCTGCGATGCGGGTATTCGAAAAATGTGGATTAGGTGCCGTCAGTGTTTCCAAATTGGAGGGCAGACCACCTTCAATGAGCCAAATGGTCTGTCTGCAGGTCTTTCTAATATTTCCTCTCCTCTCTCTCTCTCTCTCTCTCTCTCTCTCTCTCTCATTATCTCTCCTTTCGTTTGCGCCTTGTTTTTATGCTTTAACTTTCTCCAAAATTGTGTGTGTGTGTGTGTGTGTGTGTGTGTGTGTGTGTGTGTGTGTGTGTGTGTGTGTGTGTGTGTGTGTGTGTGTGTGTGTGTGTGTGTAAACGATAATGCATAAACTCTAAGAAAAAAGATAGAGAGAGAGAGAGAGAGAGAGAGAGAGAGAGAGAGAGAGAGAGAGAGAGAGAGAGAGAGAGAGAGAGAGAGAGAGCAAACTTTTAAACAAAGGACCTTAATTACTACCGAATGCTACTAAAATTATACACACGCACGCATACACACACACACACACACACACACACACACACACACACACACACACACACAGACTGAATTATTTTCGTCAAACAATCTAATGCAGTATTATTATTTTTTTCATTAATTAACTGTAATATGTTTTGTTGCAGTCTTTATTTATGTTGAATTTTCGTGTCTTGGCTAGGAAAACTTGCTTTTATCGCGATAGTCGAAGAAAAGTGTGTGTGTGTGTGTGTGTGTGTGTGTGTGTGTGTGTGTGTGTGTGTGTGTGTGTGTGTGTGTGTGTGTGTGTGTGTGTGTGTGTGTGTGTCAGAGAGCTTCTTCATACGAGTCTTCTTTATTTGTCTTAATCGACAGTTTGCCTGACTGTCTGTTTGTTTGTGTGTTAATCTGTCCGTCTGTATGTCTGTGGTTTCGTCTCTCTCTCTCTCTCTCTCTCTCTCTCTCTCTCTCTCTCTCCCGGCAAAGAGATGGTTTGGCCCGCTAATAAGTATAATTACTACTAATCACAGATGGGGACGGACACACACACACACACACACACACACACACACACACACACACACACACACACACGGCAGCATTTCTGGAAGTGATCAAGGTGGCGGTGTTTTTTCGTATTACAAAGACAAGATTTTACTTTTTTTTTTTTTTTTCTTGCTTTAAGTCTTTCCTTCGCTAAGTCTGTAATTAAATGGTGCTTTCTTATTTTTCTTTATTATAAAGGCGCAAAAGTTTCGCTTAATTCTTGGGTTTCATCCTGGTAATATTTCATCGTATTTGGATTAAAGTCTTATTTTTTTTTTCTACCTCAGTGACAATACCTCTATTCTTTACAGTATTTCTTTCCTTTTCTATCTAATTTCTTATCTTATCGTCTTCTGTTCGTGCTTTGATTAATGTTTCGTTCTTGTTCTTGTCGTTCATATTCTTGTTCTTTACTTTTATTCTTGTCCCAGCTTGAGTTCATGTTTTTTTTTCTTTTTCCTCTTACAGTGACAATACAATTTCATATTCATCTCATTCTTTTCATATTCTTTAGTCACTCCTTCTCATTTACTGTCTAAGTTATAATTTTTCTATACCACATTCTTTTCATTCTTACACAATACAGCATAGTGTGTTGAAGTGAACATTACACAAAGTGGTAAGAAAGTGCAATGCTGCGACTCAGATGAAACTTATGTGAACTACGTCTGTTGTTAATTACCTCCAAGGCCACTACAGCCACTACCACCATCACCACCATCGCTTCTAAGAACAGTCCTTTCTTTGTTTTCATCACTGCCACTTACATAACCGACATCACAGAAACAGATACCACTATGGAGGAGGAGGAGGAGGAGGAGGAGGAGGAGGAGGAGGAGGAGGAGGAGGAGGAGGAGGAGAAGAAGAAGAAGGGGAAGGAGGAGGAGGAGGAGAACAACAACAACAACGAAGAAAAATCCAACAACAACAAAAAAAACAAAATAAAGTGAACAAGAACAATAGCAACAACAGGAAATGGGAAAAAAACCCAGACCACACCACCACCACCACCACCACCACCAGCAGGGAAGAAGTGAAGTACCAGGGTGCGGTGTCTTGTTCCTAAGTGAAAAGACTCATTTTTCGTCTGTCCTTGGCGTGAAGACAATCTTTTCTGTTCTCGAAATGCTAAGAGAGAGAGAGAGAGAGAGAGAGAGAGAGAGAGAGAGAGAGAGAGAGAGAGAGAGAGAGAGAGAGAGAGAGAGAGAGAGAGAGAGAGAGAGAGAGAGAGAGAGAGAGAGAGAAATTTAATAGGAAAACAATCTTACTCTATGAGCTATTAATCTTAAGAGGATGAGAGAGAGAGAGAGAGAGAGAGAGAGAGAGAGAGAGAGAGAGAGAGAGAGAGAGAGAGAGAGAGAGAGAGAGAGAGAGAGAGAGAGAGAGAGAGAGAGAGAGAGAGAGAGAGAGAGAGAGAGCAAGGATTTACATGACGCAGGTAAGATTGACAAAAACTCCCTCTACCATTTTTCTTTAGTTTTTCCTCCGCATTCAATTAATTTTTCTGTCTTACACTTCCCAAACATTTGATCCCTTGCCAAAAAAAATAAGAGAAACAAAAAAAAAGAAATATAAAGGAACATCTCTATTACATATTCCAAAATTTCAAATCTTTTTCTCCTCCTCCTCTTCCTCCTCCTTCACTATTTTTCCTTGTTTCCCAGTCATTATTATTGTTCGTATTCGCCTTCATTCCTCATTTTTCTCTCAGTGTGGCCCACTTTCCTCGCTCGCTCTCCGTTTCCAAGTGTTTGATAACGTTTCATAATGCATAACACGATTTAACATTACATCTCCACGTGCATATCGTTGAGACGGAGGGAAAAAAGAGGTTTATATATAATTTGGTGTAACATAATTTTTACCGTAGTACGTGGAAGTGGTAGTGGTGGTGGTGCTGGATGAGGAGGATGAAGAGGAGGAAGAGGAGTTAGAAGAAGTTGGAGGAGGAAGAGACCAGGAAAAGTTGATGGAGAGGAGGAGGAGGAGGAGGAGGAGGAGGAGGAGGAGGAGGAGGAGGAGGAGGAGTAGAAAGAAAAGAAAAAAGGAAAAAATAAAAACAATACAAGAATAAGAAAAGAAAGCCAAGAGGGGGAGGAGGAGGAGGAGGAGGAGGAGGAGGAGGAGGAGGAGGAGGGAAAAAGTTATATAAGCTGAAAAAACAAAGTGAAGAACAAAAAATAGAATCATTGACGAAGAACACATATTCGTGGCAGAGAGAGAGAGAGAGAGAGAGAGAGAGAGAGAGAGAGAGAGAGAGAGAGAGAGAGAGAAAGCCTGAACCGCCACTCTATTTATTCTCGTGTGCTGAGTAATCATTTAGAACCATTGTGCGTCTCTCTCTCTCTCTCTCTCTCTCTCTCTCTCTCTCTGTGTGTGTGTGTGTGTGTGTGTGTGTGTGTGTGTGTGTGTGTGTGTGTGTGTGTGTGTGTGTGTGTGTGTGTGTGTAAGAGAGAGAGAGAGAGAGAGAGAGAGAGAGAGAGAGAGAGAGAGAGAGAGAGAGAGAGAGAGAGAGAGAGAGAGAGAGAGAGAGAGAGAGAGAGAGAGAGAGAGAGAGAGAGAGAGAGAGAAGGGGATTGGGGGGAAAGATGTACTCCAGAAAACCATGGACATTCTTGAAGAGTACTAGAGAGAACAACTCTCTCTCTCTCTCTCTCTCTCTCTCTCTCTCTCTCTAGCAAAGGGCTCTTGACGTTCCCAAACAGTCTTTATTTTTCATCCTTTCTTGAGTTAACCTGAAATTTTTCCTGACGCCAGAGAGAGAGAGAGAGAGAGAGAGAGAGAGAGAGAGAGAGAGAGAGAGAGAGAGAGAGAGAGAGAAGGCTTAATTCTCAATCAAAACACGTCATCTCTCTCTCTCTCTCTCTCTCTCTCTCTCTCTCTCTCTTGCTTCGTTACACGCCTCCACGAACAACTATAATATCAGTCACTCGCTGCAGACACCAGTAAAGTACGATCAATACAACATTATGAGAGCACCTTTGTATACTCCTCTTCCTTCTCCTCCTCCTACTCTTGCACTAGCTCCAGACCACCACCTCTTCCTCCTCCTCCTTTCTCTTCCATCTCACACCTCCCTTAATGTTTCATCTTCCAACCTCTCAAATGCACCAGTTATTCTTCTCCACTTTCCTACACTTTGTTCCTCCTCCTCCTCCTCCTCCTCCTCCTCTTCTTCCTCCTCCTAGCAGTTTCTCCCCATCCCTCCCTCCCTCCCTCCTCTTATTCTTCGTACCTTCCTTAATCTTTCACCAGCTCGCACACATCCACTTATCCTTCTGCTTATTCGTTCGCGTTTTGCTTCTTTTTCTCCTTCCTCCTCCTCCTCTTCTTTTTTTTTTCTCGTCTCCTCTTGCTCTTCGTCCTTTTCTTCCTTCCTTCTTGTTCTCCTCGTCCTTTTCTTCTTCCTTCCTTCTGGTTCTCGTCCTCCATGTTCCTCTTCTTGTACTCCTCTTACTGCTCTTTGTGTTCTTCCTCCTCTTCCTTGTACTGCTTCTCGTCCTCCTTTTTTGCTTCTGTCAACAAAATATTTTCTGCCATTTTACTCCTTTGGTCATTTGTCAAGGTTCTAAGTCATCCCGTGTTGCCTTCATACGTTTCTTGAAAGGGTTTTGCAGTTTGCTTTTCATTAATTTTACTCATGGCATTATCGTGGCCCTTTAATCTCGTAATCTATGAGTGTCGCTCTCTCTCTCTCTCTCTCTCTCTCTCTAAGTCGAGAATTCACCTCATTTTTTTCTCTTTCTTGTCGACGTTTTGGCTGTAGATTTCCTCTTGAGCGTCTTCTTTCCTCCTGTTTTCCTCTTTTTATTGCGCTTCCTCTTACTTCCTTGTCCTCCCTCCTTCCTCATTTCTAAGTCTCAACATGTTTACTTCTTTCAGACACATTGACTTGTCTCCTAATTTTTTTCCCTTTCTCGTTTTCGGTATACTTTTTTCTTTCTTTCTCCCTTTTATTGCTTCCTAAACGATTTTCTCCTTGCTTTTTTTTTGGGAATTTTTTTTTTCGCTTTCTTTCTCCCTTCCCTCTAATTTTCGTCACTCGGCCAATCTCTCAGCGAGGCGACAAAAGAAAGGAAAGAGGAAGAAGGGAAGTAGGATGTATAATGAGTGATAGCGTCTCGTTTTCTCTCCAGTTCAGTCTACGCAGTATCATCTTTTCGCTTCTTTCCTCCTTCTTCATTTCCTGCATTGCCTTTCTTACTTTTTCTCCGCGCCCCGTTCACTTTCTTCATCTTTCCATTTTCGCTTTCGTCTCTTCGCCTTTTATGTCTCACTTCCTTCTTTGTTGTTTTTTCATCTTGTATTTTTACTCTTATATTCTTCTTTCTTTCCTTCTCTCTCGGCAATATTCTTTCTCCTTTCTGTTTTTTTTACTTTTTTTTCTTTTGCTTAATTCTATTTCCCAGCTCTACTCCTTCCCCTCCTTCTCCTAGTTCTCTTCCTCCTTCTCGTTCTCTTTCTCCTTTCCTCTTCCTTCTGCTCTCTTCCTCAGAATTCCAAAGAAAGCACGTTTTTACTTTTGCTCTTTTCTTCTCCCTTTTCGGTTTTCTTTGCATTAACAAAATTGTTGAAGGCAAGAGGAAAACATCATGTGATTTTTATATATATATTTTTTCCTCCTGCCAACACGTCTGCTTTGTGTATTTTTCCTTATTTTCACTTTAGCTTTTATTATGTTTACTCTTTCCCTTCTCCATTTCTCTTTCGCATAAAAATCCTGCTGGCGAAGGGATGAAAGGCGAAATTCGTGGGGGTATTGGTTCAGATAATTTTTTTCCCTCTTGTCCTTTTTTTTTTTCTTTCTTTCCTTCCTTTTCTTTATTGGTAATTTATTTTTCTGGTCTATCTGGCTGATCTCTCGCAAAAAACAATATAAAACAAAAGTCAGAATAAAACAAGATTCTTTTATACAAATTTTTGCACGGACTCTCTCTCTCTCTCTCTCTTTCACTATTATTTATTGCAGCTCCTCGACTTTTTACATTTTCCATTTCAGTTTATTTTCCTATTCTGTCTTTCCTTTCATGTGTAAACAAGGAAGGAAGGAATCCACCAGATAAAAGTAAAGGCCGGACTGGAATTCTAGTTAAGATTTTCTCGATATCGTTGCGAATTTATCCTTTCACCTTTTTCTTTCTACTCCATTACTTTATTGTCCATTCTCCTCCATGCCTCTTGTTCTTACGTAGTATAATCACAGATGGTAAAAGGAATTATTAGTAGTGTTTATCCTTTTTAATTCATTTTGTATCCTTTGTACTTCCACATAGAAAAAGTTGTATTTTCGAGTTTTATTATTTTTTTTCATACTTTTCTCACAGTGCATCAGTCTTACTTTTCTTTCCTCCTTTCTTTCTCAAGTTGCTCCCTTTGTTTTATCTTGGAGGAAAAATCACAGTTTAGAAAGGGGGAAAAAATGAGTTTCAAGTTGGGCTATATGTCTCAGTTTCATCTTAACCAGCAAACTTTATCATTCCTTCTCTCTCTCTCTCTCTCTCTCTCTCTCTCTCTCTCTCTCTCTCTCTCTCTCTCTCTCTCTCTCTCTCTTTCTCTTTCTCTCTCTCTCTCTCTCTCTCTCTTATATATATTCTTTTTACTCACGTATTTTACAAGTAATTGAGAATCGATGGAAGTATTTTTTGCTATAAACAAACTATTCTAACATCTCTCTCTCTCTCTCTCTCTCTCTCTCTCTCTCTCTCTCTCTCTCTCTCTCTCATTCTTGACCTCTCCAATTCCACGCCTTCACCTTCCTTCTTCACCCCCACCACCACTTCCTCCTCCTGCCCCTGCCCCTACTCCTTCAGGCGACGGTCGTAACATATTGCTAATCGTTAACTCTCATCCGGTGCGTGGCCGACTGCCGGGAGGGGGGAGGAGAGGCCAGATATCTTAACGTTAGCTAGCGAGATGCTGGAGGCGTGAGTTGGATACGAGAGAAATGACCGTGAATGAATGATTAGGGAATTGCTGAGTGGGAGATCGAAGAGACAGCCGTAGTTGAGAGAGGAATGAGTGCTGACCATGAGAAAGAATAGAGGTTAAGAGTGGGAATGAATGCTGACTGTGGAGGTGGAGTAGAAAGGTGAGACTGCAGAACTGTGGAGTGCTGAGGTGGCGTGTGGGAAGTGGACGCGAAGGAAAGAGAGAAGGAGGGAGCTGAGAGGAGAAGGATGAAATGAGGGAAGAAAGGAAGGAAGGAAAAAATGGAAGAAAAACATGAGTGTGAGTGAAAGTGTAGGCTGATAAGAAAGTAATAAGATAAATACAAGAAATAGTAAATAAATAGACAAACGAAAGAAAAAGACTAAATAATAAAAAAAAAACGACAGGTAAGTTTTGAATTAAGTTTAGTTTATTTCAGTGAGGAAAAGGCAAAATGTTTTGTGTTGAAAAGACAGGAATGTATTTCTCTACAGAACGAAGGAGATTTTTTTTTTCTTTAACCTCTAAAGAAAAGTTTAGTTACGAAGAAATCTATTTACGTTATCAAAAAAAAAAAGTTACTACGGGAAAAAAAAATCTCTACTATTTTGAAGGAAGATTGAAGAGAAGAAGAAACATTTTGACCTTTAAAGAAGAACAGAGAAAACCTGTTAAAGGGAATGAGAGAACATTAAAAATAAAATAAAAATAAATTGAAAGATAAAAAAAAGATAAATAAAGTAATAGATATACAGAAAATCCCTTAGTAGTAGGAAGAGAGGGAAAAAGCGAGTAATTATGTAAGAAAGGAAAATCTTTACCTGTAAGACGAAGGAAAAATTAGTTGTTAAAGGGCGGGAGAGAAAACTTTTTACCTTCTCTCGTTTATATTTTCCCCACACCTGTGTCTGAGCATGATGTCAGGTAAGCAGGTGTAGGCGAGATGGAGGGAGTGTTGGAGGAAAGAGGAAATTAGGTTAAAGGAAGGTGATCTCGAGAAGAGAGAGAGAGAGGAAAGAGGAAAAAAGGAAAGCCATCGTTGAGGCAAAGGGGAAATTTTCGATGTCTGCTTGTTTGTCTAGCTGTTTTTGTTTCCCTGTAGTGCTGTGTTGTTTTTCGTTTTTTCCTCGCTTTGTGCTGTATTGTACTCTGTGTGTGTGTGTGTGTGTGTGTGTGTGTGTGTGTGTGTGTGTGTGTGTGTGTGTGTGTGTGTGTTTCTATTATTCGCAAAACAAAAACACTGGAGACAGAAACATGGATGAACACACACACACACACACACACACACACACACACACACACACACACACAGCAAACCAGAAATAGTGTGAAATATTGTGCGGATGTGGACGAGAGAGAGAGAGAGAGAGAGAGAGAGAGAGAGAGAGAGAGAGAGAGAGAGAGAGAGAGAGAGAGAGAGAGAGCGCAACCATTAACAGAAGACACATTACGCGAGGGACCCTAATCTTCCATGAAAAAAAAAAGGTGCAAATCGCCAAACTTAAATCAAATTACACGCAAAGATAAGTGCAGAATCAGAATCAAACGAGCAAGGGACGAGGGATAAAAATGACGCGATTAAGCTGGTGATTATTAAAAGGAAAAGCGAAAAGTCCGATTTGATTACGTTTGATTAAATCATTCTTTGGTGTCTCATCATGCTTAAGGGTCAGAGAGAGAGAGAGAGAGAGAGAGAGAGAGAGAGAGAGAGAGAGAGAGAGAGAGAGAGAGAGAGAGAGAGAGAGAGAGAGAGAGAGAGAGAGAGAGAGAGAGAGAGAGAGAGAGAGAGAGAGAGAGAGAGAGAGAGAGAGAGAGAGAGAGAGAGAGATTTACCTAATGCCATCAAAGGAGTCATTTGGCGCCAAAATTACACAACAAACATTGATATAATTGGTCAAATAAAAATGCAAAATAAGAAAAAAAATATATTCATAATGGAAAAAATATTAAATTATACCTAAATTGCAGTGCATGAGAGAGAGAGAGAGAGAGAGAGAGAGAGAGAGAGAGAGAGAGAGAGAGAGAGAGAGAGAGAGAGAGAGAGACTAGGGAAGGGATGTATCTTAATTCTCTTGTCTTCCTGTTCTTCCTTCCTTTCTCTTCCCTTTCCGCTTTTCCGCTTTCCTTCCTCGCGTTCCCCTTCTTCGTTAACTCCTTGCTGTCTGGCGAACACAAACACGTAAGCGCAATGTTTCTCGGGAAAGACTCATGTCAATATTGATGAAACATTTTGCTGGTCTACGCGCCCTTCTTCCAGTCTCCTCTCCCTTCTATCTCCCTTTCAGTTTCTCCTTCCCTGACTCTCTCTTACGCATTCTAACCAAACTTCTTCGCGTACCTCAAGTATATTTCCTGACGCGGTGGAAGTTTCAAATATTGTGTTTCAAGGGTGAAGTTTCCCGCTGTAGGATGGGAAGGAACGGGAAGGAAGAGGGAGGACGAAGGGAGATTCTGGCATTATCTGTATGCGAGTGCTTTCGTGGAACAGCTCGATAAGTTTAAATGTTTTCCTATTTGAGTTGCAATGTTGAAACTGTGTGTGTGTGTGTGTGTGTGTGTGTGTGTGTGTGTGTGTGTGTGTGTGTGTGTGTGTGTGTGTGTGTGTGTGTGTGTGTGTGTGTTGCGTGACGGGTTGAAAAGTGAACCGTCAATTTGTCATGAGTGTGTTGTGTTTTCTAGTCTTTATGGGGGAAAATTAGACACGAGGCCAAAAGATTTTCACCTCCACACCACCAGCAAAGCAATTCCCAAGCTGTTCTTCTTTTTCCGTCTGTCTACCATATTCTATTTTTCTCTTTCCTTATTAGTTTTGTGTAAGCAATTTCCTTACCAAGACAATATTGTACTGTACGTCCCTCACACACACACACACGCACGCACGCACACACACACACACACACACACACACACACACACACGCACGCACGCACGCACGCACTCTCTCTCTCTCTCTCTCTCTTCTGAATAATTTAAGTAAGACAGCTTTTTTCAGTCTAGAAATGTGTTATTCTTCCCCATCATTAACCTCCGCTTTGATCAACGCCCTACATGACCTAATGAGAGAGAGAGAGAGAGAGAGAGAGAGAGAGAGAGAGAGAGAGAGAGAGAGAGAGAGAGAGAGAGAGAGAGAGAGAGAGAGAGAGAGAGAGAGAGAGAGAGAGAGAGAGAGAGAGAGAGAGAGAGAGCTGTCCCCTTTTTATCTTTTTATACCTTGTTTCAGAACCGATTTGAACAGAACGATATAATTAAGCAACAGGGAAACCACTTGGCATTATAAGGGGTTAGATGCTTCTCTCTCTCTCTCTCTCTCTCTCACACACACACAATGGGTTAATCAGCTATACACAAGTACAAAACAGAGCTCAGATTCAAGGGATATAAACATCACCAGAGCAGTTAAAGGAGGTTGTTCTGACAAGCCGCTTAAATCCGAATTATCCGAATTATGATAAGCCTTTCATTATACAAGCCTATATACACTGATTACATCCGATTTGTATGTATTCCTCCACACGTACATATACTATACACAAATATACTGCTATACATGATATTGTATTCATCTCTGCACAGTTGCACTTATGAGGTTATTATGTCCATATTCTCTCTCTCTCTCTCTCTCTCTCTCTCTCTCTCTCAAGAAGAATGTGGAAAAAATAACGATAAAGAGACAGTCGGTTAATTATCGGATTGCAGCAATATCTCTCTCTCTCTCTCTCTCTCTCTCTCTCTCTCTCTCTCTCTCCCAGATTCGTAATTAACTACTTTTGCGTGTGAGGTCCGGTATTAATGGTGGTGGTGGAGATGGAGGTGGTGGTTGTGGTGGTGGTGGTAAACTCTCCCCACTCACAGCAAATCCTTAAGAGAAACACGAGTATTTGGAATTAGTCGTAAAGTAAAGCGAAGGAATGTGTTCAGGAAATACACAGAAAAAATAGGAGAACGATGACAGAACAAACTCCAGGTGAATATGAATGAGAATATGTCCAAAAACTGATGACGTTTAAGCTACAAAAGAAAGAGGAAAGTGTGCAGAAATCATAGAACGGAGTGAAGGAGAAAATTACGGAGATTAAGCAGTAAATTAGGAAGTGTGATTGGTGGTGGTGGTGGTGGTGGTGGTGGTGGTGGTGGTGGGTGGTGGTGGTGGTGATGATGGTGGAGGTAATGGTGGTCTGGTAGGGTAATGAAGTGAACGACAATAAATGAACAGGTACGACGGTAATCTCCACATAAACATTTGTCACGTTCATCTGTGCACGCTAATTTCAAAACGCTGGAAAGTGACGCCGTAAATCCAGGTGTTTTATTTGTAGTTTGGTAATTATTTCATACCATTTTATTTGCCTCGAAGGAATAATGCAGAAAAATTAATTAACTTTGTGCTCTTCATCATGTTTTTTTTTTCTTTGCGGGTGGGTGTGATGAACGATCTGTACGTGTTCGGTACTTGTTCAAGGTCGTGTAGGTGTTATTATCTTGACAAATGTGACTTCCCTCGGGCGTGTGTTCTCATGCAAGTAACTTGTTCGGTCATGCACGGTCACTGCACGTAAAATTAGAGTTCTCGTTAAACACAAACGTCAACTTTCATCATGAAGTTGAGGCTTTACAATGTGTATTCAATTATAATTCTTTTCGTCACCCACTTTTTTTTTAAACTATTTTGTTGGTCACACACACACACACACACACACACACACACACACACACACCCGGTAGCTAAGTGGTTAGAGCGCTGGCTTCACAAGCCAGAGGACCGGGGTTCGATTCCCCGGCCGGGTGGAGATATTTGGGTGTGTCTCCTTTCACGTGTAGCCCCTGTTCACCTAGCAGTGAGTAGGTACG
>NC_059274.1:4622500-4632500 GCF_017591435.1 Portunus trituberculatus
TCTCTCTCTCTCTCTCTCTCTCTCTCACGTAGCTTCGGTCATTGGCTTAAATCAATTCGATATGAGGGTGGGAAACGGCGAATGTGTGTGTGTGTGTGTGTGTGTGTGTGTGTGTGTGTGTGTGTGTGTGTGTGTGTGTGTGTGTGTGTATGAAGGACGCAGTTACTCAAATGTTTGCGTGATGACAAGAGCGGAGTTGAAAAGAGGGCGGCGCCATGCACTGGGATAATCATGAAGGAGAGAGAGAACAAGGAAGAGAAGAGTATTAAACGCAGTAAGAGAGAGAGAGAGAGAGAGAGAGAGAGAGAGAGAGAGAGAGAGAGAGAGAGAGAGAGCCGCTCAGAGTTACACAAGAGCAGAACGTTGACTTTCACTTCCCAGTCTCTCTTTGAGCACAGAAACCGACTCCGTGACATCACTTCGAGTTACGAGAGAGAGAGAGAGAGAGAGAGAGAGAGAGAGAGAGAGAGAGAGAGAGAGAGAGAGAGAGAGAGTAATGGTGAAACAATCTTCCGGATGACTGTTGCAAGTGTCTGGAAGGTGAGTGTATATACAAAGGTGAAACAGACACAGATTCCAATGGCGAGAGAGAGAGAGAGAGAGAGAGAGAGAGAGAGAGAGAGAGAGAGAGAGAGAGAGAGAGAGAGAGAGAGAGAGAGAGAGAGAGAGAGAGAGAGAGAGAGAGAGAGAGAGAGAGAGAGAGAGAGAGAGAGAGAGAGAGAGAGAGAGAGAATGTTGCACTAAATTATACATGGGTTATCGGTCATTCTCCCCTCAATAGTTCCTCTTAGTGGCCATTGGAGACTTCTGGTGCAGTTGTTACCTTTTCTTTATCATTCCCTTTATTGCATTTACTCGTTGTTTACTGCCCTCTATTGCTCTAGTCATTACGAAAGAAACGGAGTGAAAAAATTACAGAAATGTTAGGTTTGTGATATGAAATAAACTTTTTAGAACAAGTTGGTTACAAAGTTGAGAGGACAGCATTGAAGAGAAGGAGGAGGAGGAGGAGGAGGAGGAGGAGGAGGAGGAGGAGGAGGAGGAGGAGGAGGAGGAGGAGGAGGAGGAGGAGGAGATGTGACAGAGGGAACATCATAACAATATTTACATTTTGTCAAGAAAGCAAATGCCAGGCTGAGAAATGAAGGGGGACACACACACACACACACACACACACACACACACACACACACACACACACACACACACACACACACACACACACACACACACACACACACACACACACAAACAAGGCCGATGTTGCTTATTTCATATTCGCCCCTTTGATTTATTTTTTCCATGGCTCCAAATGTTTGAGGAAAAGTTGTCAGAGGATAAACAAAACACACACACACACACACACACACACACACACACACACACACACACACACACACGATGATATCCTTTGCAGGCCTTTGTAACTAGGTTTATTGAACTCTCTCTCTCTCTCTCTCTCTCTCTCTCTCTCTCTCTCTCTCTCTCTCTCTCTCTGGCACACCCTTTCCTCCCTCCTCCTACTTCTGCACCACCTTGTCCTTTCTCACTTCTTGCCTTACCCTGTCTAACCCCCTCCCCAGCCAAGCCCTGCCCCGCCCCGCCCCGGCCCGCCCCGCTCCGCCTTCAGTATTCCGCAGAAAGGAGGTGAATGGTCTTATAGAGTTCAGTTCCTTCCGTCTAACCTGATTTAGTCCAATCAAAGGTGGACTGAAGGAGAGAGAGAGAGAGAGAGAGAGAGAGAGAGAGAGAGAGAGAGAGAGAGAGAGAGAGAGAGAGAGAGAGAGAGAGAGAGAGAGAGAGAGAGAGAGAGAGAGAGAGAGAGAGTCGGAGGAAACACCACACAGAGGACGCAGGGAATAATAGTCAATATGAAATAATTACCAGGTCGCAGATGAAAGCACGCACACGCACACGCACGCACGCACACACACACACACACACACACACACACACACACACACACACACACACACACATACACGGGTTCAGAGTATCATCCTCAAGGTCTGGGCAAATTACACACACACACACACACACACACACACACACACACACACACACACACACACACACACACACACACACACACACACACACACACACACACACACACACACACACACAGAGCACAACCATAATTTTCTTCCCACGACACGAGAGCAAATCTCTATAAAACCTGAAGCTGTTGGTGGGAAAAATGCGAAGAATAATTGCAACCTTCGAACGATCCTTGAGAGAGAGAGAGAGAGAGAGAGAGAGAGAGAGAGAGAGAGAGAGAGAGAGAGAGAGAGAGAGAGAGAGAGAGCTTTCCCCAGAGTCGGCCGCCACAACCTGTTTATGTTCTCGTCTCTCACGGGGCAAGTCTCGCCTACAGCCAAGTCCTCGTGAGGCGAGACGCACAACCTCGCCTTCCGCTGAGGCTGAAATGAGACAGGGAACGAACGGAGGAACTGGAAGGAGGGGGAATGCAGAGGAAAGAAAGTGCGCGAAGGAGGAAGAATGGAAGTGAAAGAAAATGCGCTAACGGAGGAACCAGAAGAAAAAAAAATGCTAAGGAAAAGATTTGCGAAAGAGGAAAAATGCAAGGGAAAGAAAGTGTGCGAACGAGGAATAAAGCAAAGAACGCAGAATCAAAAGAAATCAAAGGAAGAGGAGGAGGAGAGCGAAAAAAGGAGAAGAGGAAAGATGAGAAAGCAGAATTCAAAGAAGGTTAGGAAGAAGAGGAAAACAAAGAAGGCAGAAATCACAAGAAATCAAAGGAAGACGAAAAAAAGAGGAATGAAAGAGAAAGAGAAAGCAAATAATTGAAAGAGGAAGAAAGCAAAGAACGTAGAAATCAGGAAGAAAGCAAAGGAAGAGGAGGAATAGTGCAAAGAAGAAAAAGACGAGAAAAACAGAGGAAGATATTGGAAAATGCACAGAACGAAATAAAGCAAAAGAAA
This sequence comes from Portunus trituberculatus, assembly GCF_017591435.1. Lineage (NCBI taxonomy): Eukaryota > Metazoa > Arthropoda > Malacostraca > Decapoda > Portunidae > Portunus > Portunus trituberculatus. The sequence continues at coordinate 4,625,446 of NC_059274.1, forward strand.
GGAGAGGAAAATAAAATAATGAAGAAAAGTGAAGAAAGTAGACGGAAAAAAAAAGTGGAAAAGACAGAAAACGAAGACATCGGGAAGGATGAAAAGGAAAGAAAAAGAAAACGAAAAGAAAGAACACCAAATAAAAAATAAAAAAAGCAAAGGAGAGAAAAAAAAAAAAGAGAAAGATTGGAGGAGGAAGAAACGTGAGAGAACTAGGAAAGGAAACAGACGAGAGAAGAAATAGGATAAAGAAAAAGACGAAGGCGTGACAGGACACAAGAGAGAAAAACTGAATACGGAAAGCGAGAAAGAAAAAAAAAAAACTGGAGGAATTGAAGTAATCGAGAAAAAGTAAAAAAGAAAAAGGAATGGAAAGGAAGGGAAAGGAGGAGGAAGTTAGGCTGGAGGGAGTTCGTGGAAAGGATGCGAGGAGGGTGGGTGGAATGGCAGGAAAATATTCAATTCCAAACAAACTCGGTAAGCCAAAGAGTGGTAGTGACATTTATTTTCGTCACCTTTTGAAGCTTTACCGTTCATGGCACCCGTCTTATATCCTCCTCCTCCTCCTCCTCCTCCTCCTCTCTACTATTTCTTCTGGTTTTCTTCCGCGTTCTTCTCCTCCAGTTTTCTTCAATGTCCTTCTCCTCCTCCTCCTCCTCTTCTTCTGGTTTTCTTCCAAGTTCTTCTCCTCCAGCTCTTCCCCTTTTCCCTTTTCCTCTTTCTTCTTCAATGTCCTTCCCCTCCTCCTCCTCCTCCATCTCCTGCTCATCCTTCATCCCAGTTTTCCTTCTCTTCTTTCTTCTTTTTCTTTAATTTTTCCACGCCCTTCTTCTATTTCTAATCTTCCTTCTTAACCCTTTCAATTTTCATTTTACTTCTTCAATTTCCTTTTATTCCTCTTCCTCCTCCTCCTCCTTCTCCTCGTACTCTTCCTTCACTCTTTCCCATTCTATTTTTTCTCTTTATCAATATCCTCCCTCTTCCTTCTTCTTCTCTCCTCTCCATCCCCTTTTCCTTCTCCTTCATTAGCCTTCTTTCCTCTCACTATCTCTCCTCCTGCTCCTCCTTTTCTACTTCTTCTTTTACACATTTTCCTCCTTCTCTCTTGCTTTGTCTCTTGTCTACTTTTCCTCCTCAATAATTTCCTTTCCATCTATTTTAAAGTGTGAACGTTCAGTGAAGTGAGACTGAGAATAGGGAAGGAAGGAAGGAAGGAAGGAAGGAAGGAAGGAAGGAAGGAAGGAAGGAAGGAAGGAAGGAAGGGAAAGGAAGGAAGGAAGGAAGGAAGGAAGGAAGGAAGGAAGGAAGGAAGGAAGGAAGGAAGGAAGGAAGGAAGGAAGGAAGGAAGGAAGGAAGGAAGGAAGGAAGGAAGGAAGGAAGGAAGGAAGGAAGGAAGGAAGGAAGGAAGGAAGGGAAGTAAAGGAAATGGAATAAAGGAAGAATGGAGGAAATGGAAGTGGAAAACAGATAAATAAGGAGTTTCTTATTTTTCCTTGCTCTACTATATTGAGAGAGAGAGAGAGAGAGAGAGAGAGAGAGAGAGAGAGAGAGAGAGAGAGAGAGAGAGAGAGAGAGAGAGAGAGAGAGATGTCTACTTTCAAAGGTGTTAATTATAACAAATTTACAACCAGCGCACTCACTCCTTCACTCCACCACTCCAGGGGGTAACACTGTAAGGCCACAGGACGTTGGTAACACTGTTGACCTCTCCCTCTCACTCTCCCCCTCCCTCTCTCCCTCCCAAACCTCCCAAACTTATCCCAGAAAGCGTCATTATGGAACATTATCCCCAGCCTGCAAGTCCTCCTCCTCCTCCTCCTCTGCAGCTCTTCTCTCTCACCGCTCCCGCTCCCTCTCCCTCTCTCCCTCCCTCTCCCCTCAGCACGCACTTTCGTATATTTTTTGGATTATTTCTTAACCTTCTCTGTCTCACCTTCTTTCTCTTTCTCTTCTCCGGTGTTATCTTTCTTTTCTCCTCTTTCAAGGTCGTTTTTCTCGTTATTTACCGTCTCAACGCACCTTTTTCTTTTCTTTCTCTCTCTCTCTCTCTCTCTCTCTCTCTCTCTCTCTAATGCGATATGGTTGAACAGTTGAATAGTCCTATTTTTTTTGTTATCCATTTTCATTTCCTCTCGTTTCTTCACTTTTATCATCTCTGCCTCCTGCTTCTTCTCCTCCTCCTCGTCTTTCCTCCTCTTCTTGCCTGCATTTCTTTGGTGTTTTCCTTCCTTCCTTCCTTCCTTCCTTTCCCCTAAGCTGCATTTTTTAAGCTTATTTTTCTTACCTCCCCCTAAACTGCACTTTCAATCTTCCTTCTTTCTCTTCTGAACTGCATTTCCTTCATTTCTACCCTGCACTTCCTTCCTTCCCTCCTTCGCTTCTAACCTTCCTTACTTCTTAACTTGCATTTCCAATCGTCCTTCTCTCCTCCTAAACTGCACTTCCTTCCTTAGCTTTTATCCTGCACTTTCATCATTGTCTTTCTCTTCTATCCATCTTTCCTTCCCACTTATGCTTTTCCTCATTTACACGTTTTCTCCTTTCTTCTTAACACATAATTCTAAACTCCCTTATTTTCCTATTAATCTATACTCCTTTCTTCCTTCCTTTCTTTCTACCCTTCTTTCCGTCGCCTTCTCCTGATCTATGGTTGTAATCTTTCTTCTTTCCTTCTCTAACTTGCAGAGTCTCGGGACTTTCCCCTGAGTCTATGCATTCCTGCCTTTTCCAATACTTCACTTCATCGAGCCGAGTAATTCTTTAAGGGTCTCACAAGTGCTATTACGACCCCCTTTGCTGATTCTCCAATATCTATAATCGCTGCTGGCGGTATTGTTATTGCTATTGCTTGAGCTACCAATATTATTATCATTGTTGTTAGTGTCATTATTATTATCACCACTTGTGTTATGTTTTTTGTTATTTTTTTTGTAGTGGCAGTGGTAACATTATTATTATTATTATTATTATTATTATTATCATTACTATTATTATCATGAGTAGTAGCGGAGGAGGAGGAGGAGGAGGAGGAGGAGGAGGAGGAGGAGGAGGAGGAGGAGGAGGAGGAGGAGGAGGAGGAGGAGGAGGAGGAGGAGGAGGAGGAGGAGGAGGAAAAGGAGGAAAAGGAGAACAAGAAAGAAAAAAAATGAAAAATGAAAATGGAAAAAAAAGCTAAAAGAAACTAAAACGATAGAACGAAACCAAGAAAGAAAAAAAATGGAGAAAAAAGAGAAAGAGAGAAAGAGAAGGAAGAAGACTACAATTACAAGAACGAAGACGAAGAGGAGGAAGAGGAATAAGAGCAATAAGAGGAGGAGGAGGAGGAAGAGAGGGCCTTACAATAACCAAGTAAGTCGGCAAGGACAGACAGTGTGGAGAGGCGTGGCGTTGCGTATGTACTGGTGTATAATTGTGAGAGTTCGTGTTCTTGGGGGGGGGTTGGATTGACGCATGCAAACACCACCAAATTGCAGAGAGTAACCCGAGAAATTGTACACCACCACGTCTGCTTCCTCCTTCATTTTCCCCACACCGGTGTATTTACTGTCATTACCGATAGAGGGAGGGGGGGGGGTGGAAATAGAAAATAAAACAAAAGGTAAAAGAAAACAAGAGGTTAAACAAAGAAAGGGGAAAGGGGAAACTGGGAGGTAAACGGATTTCTCTCTCTCTCTCTCTCTCTCTCTCTCTCTCTCTCTCACACACACACACACACACGCAGAACTTTCTTATCTATCCATTTACATTCCACACACACACACACACACACACACACACACACACACACACACACACACACACACACACACACACACAGAAAAGAGGAGGAGGAGGAGGAGGAGGAGGAGGAGGAGGAGGAGGAGGAGGAGGAGGAAGGAGGAGGAGGAGGAAATACTTCAGAATGCAGTCACTTCCTTCTTAAAACTGAACGAGCGAGAACGAGAACAAGAACTAGAGAGAGAGAGAGAGAGAGAGAGAGAGAGAGAGAGAGAGAGAGAGAGAGAGAGAGAGAGAGAGAGAGAGAGAGAGAGAGAGAGAGACGAGAGAGTTATTAGGTAGCGTTGGTCTCTTTACCTTTATCCTCCCCTTGACTAAGCCGCGTCGCCTTCCCCTCCTAAGTGGCAGACTCAGCATAATCGAGTGGCCTGAAGCAACGCGCCTTCCAGTCCAAACAATAATAACGCGCGGGAGGAATAAGTGAGGAATGAAAATGGAACCGAGCGGAAATGCTACGTAGGGAGGGAGGAGGAGGAGGAGGAGGAGGAGGAGGAGGAGGAGGATATGCGACTCTAGTATGAAAAGCAGGAAGTTAAAGAAAAGGAGAGAAAAAGAAAAGTGAAAAACTACCAGAGAAAGAAGGAGAAAAGTTGAAAATGAGGAAAGAAAACATGAAGACGAAGAAGAGGAAGAGGAGGAGGAGGAGGAGGAGGAGGAGGAGGAGGAGGAGGAGGAGGAGGAGGAGGAAGAGGAGGAGGAAGAAGAAGAAAGAGAGATAGCATGAAGATCAGGAAGAGGAAGAGGAAAACAGATGAAACCAGAGGAAGAGGAGGAGGAAGAGGAGGAGGAGGAGGAGGAGGAGAGGAAGGAAGGAAAAACAGTGAAGTATGTTAAATGAAGGAAGAAATAGAATAGGCGAAAAGCAAGTGGCGTAAAGGAAGAGGAGAACGATTACAAAGGATTACAGAACACCGACGGATCTTCACGCCCTTGCAAGATTATCTAGGAAGTAATTTTAAGGAACCACTGGATGAAGAGAGAGAGAGAGAGAGAGAGAGAGAGAGAGAGAGAGAGAGAGAGAGAGAGAGAGAGAGAGAGAGAGAGAGAGAGAGAGAGAGAGAGAGAGAGAGAGAGAGAGAGAGAGAGAGAGAGAAACTGAAAACTGCCCACCTACCACTCACTTGAGGAGGAGGAGGAGGAGGAGGAGGAGGAAAAAGAATGATGCCAGAGAAAAGTATATAAGACAAAAACCCCTTCCCCTTCCCCCCCCTTCCCCACTTCACCAGCAGCTTTTGAATAATGCAATCAGTCTTTCATTTATTCCTCCCTCCTGTTCTCGAAGAGAGAGAGAGAGAGAGAGAGAGAGAGAGAGAGAGAGAGAGAGAGAGAGAGAGAGAGAGAGAGAGAGAGAGAGAGAGAGAGAGAGAGAGAGAGAGAGAGAGAGAGAGAGAGAGAGAGAGACAAAGAATGTGTGTGTGTGTGTGTGTGTGTGTGTGTGTGTGTGTGTGTGTGTGTGTGTGTGTGTGTGTGTGTGTGTGTGTTTATGAAGGTGCATGTAATGGCTGCGTGCGTGCGTTGCTTTTTTCTTTTTTGGTGGTGGTTATGTGCATGTTGTTTCCACACACACACACACACACACACACACACACACACACACACACACACACACACACACACACACATACATTACATCTTCCCCTTCCACGTTCTTGTTTTGCTGAGGTAAGGAAGGTGGGAGGCATGTAGATAAATAAGAAAAATAAGAAAGGAGGGAGCAGGAACGAAAGGAGGGAAGGAAGGAGGAAGCAGATAAGAGTGCAAGAAAGGAGGACGAAAGGAAAAAAAGATGGAAGAGAAAGAAATATAAAAGAAGAAGGGAATAATTACAGACTGAAGGAAGATATGAATGACGAAAGAAAGAAAAAGAAAAATAGAAAGAAGTAAAAAGAAAAAGAAAGAAAAAAAGTTTACTGTCTAGCTAACTATTTGAGCTATCAAGTGAACAATAAATAGAGACAGAAATGTGAGAGGAAGAGTGATGAACGGAGAGGATGAAAATAAAGACGAAGGAGTAACAGAAGGAGAGAGAAACAAGAGCAATATTCAGAGAAAGAGCGAGAAATTGAATTGAATAAGGAGAGAAGGTGTGTGAAAGATGTGCAGAGAAAAGAGAGGGAGAGTAAAGTGAAGTAATAAAGGAGAGTAGGAAAGGAACGACAAATACTACGAAAAAGAAAACGAGATAAAAGAAAATATAAAAATAAGTGTGATATATAAAGTCAAAATAAGGAATACAACTGAGAAAGGAAATGTACGAAGTGCCGAAAAGTAAGCAAGGGAAAAGAAAACTGTAAGGTAACAAAGAAGAGGAAAAATTAATATAGGATAAAAAAGAGAATAATACAGCTCACTCAGTCAGGATTATAAAGGTGAGACAATAAGCATTAGTTAAATTCTGGCGGCTTTAATATGAAGCTAACACGACTAATACAAAGGAATGGCGCTGAGCCTCGTGAATAAGAACGCCACATTTGCCTCCTAAGTAATGGAAACAGAGGAAAACCATTAGTTGTATAAATGTTTCGGCGCGATGGAAGACGATGAACTGATAAGGAGGCCGACCAGAACAATAAGGAGCAAGAAATTATGAGAGCATTTGGTGTGATCCCTTAACGTCTACTTGCAATATATGTTCATTTAATCTGACTCCAGTGAATTCTGAAGTTAATTAGGATGTTGTGGTGGGCTAGTGTATAACCTTAGCCACTTCAGTACTGGGACGCATTTCTATCGAGTTTTGGGTGCGATTAGACGATTTTATTGACATCAGGAATGGTCTACGGAGGTCAGAAGATTAATGGCCAGTCTTCACAATTTTAATTTCCACATAAGTTTCTGAAGTTGTGTAAAATCAAATAGTAAGCAGAATGAATGTGAAAACGTGCCATGGTACTGAAGGGGTTAAGAGACATCAATGGTAATACAGAAGTGGTGGAGTTAATCTTTCACAGCGACAATAAGCAATTAACAGCACCAAAAGCAATGCGTGAAGTCCTTCTAAACATCTGAAAAAAAAAAATTATCGATAAAAAGAACATATTTTGCAATTTCCTCCAAGTTCACAGAGAGGATATGGCAGCGGAACAGGTAAAGATGTCTCAGAGTGATTGGTAATTAAGGAAAGGTGTATCAAGTGCCAAAGGATTAAATCTTCGAGTGACTGCTATTTGCAATCAACGTTCGCTTTTACTGTCAAGCCTTCTCAAGTTTGATTAAATGTTGTGCTGTTAGTTTAGTGTTGAAAGAGCATGTAACAGTAAAATGAGTGAGTAGTGAGTGTGCTTGAA
>NC_059274.1:4642500-4645000 GCF_017591435.1 Portunus trituberculatus
GGATATGCGGGTTGTTTGAAAAAAAGTTATGACCTGCAAACGAGTGATGGGATTTTGTGACGCTGTACACCACCACTTGTCCTGTGTGATGAAGAGAGATAACAGCAGAGGGGAGGGAATCAATAGTTTTAAAAATGGAAATAATTAGAGGAAGTAATAAGTTCGAAAAAGCGATGCGTTCCGAAAAATGATTTGTTTGAAATAATGGTAACAATAATGGTCAGAAATATTAATAGATCAAAGTAACAATTAACAGCTCTCAAATCAAGCACTGATTTGAGATAATGATGATTCTAGACAGAGATAGATCATAATGGTACAGCTCAAGATGGTTCAGTTAATTTTAGTATTCAGTATTCAGCAATAATAACAATAATACTTCTAAATAACATTAATTGTGGATAACAGTAACAACAGCAACAGTAATAATAAGACAAAGCGACAGAAAGATCGATACATACCGACAATGAAGAGCATCACCGCGCTTTCCGCTTGACAACATGCAATAACAACAACACGTAATGTAACGAAGACAAAAAACAAAAAAATGAAATGTTGCAAAGTTTTATATCAGTGGCCTGGAAATAATGTGTTCATTTTATTGAAGCTTGTCCGTCAAATGATACTAGGAAAAAAATAGTAATGAACACATGATAGATGAAACACACACACACACACACACACACACACACACACACACACACACACACACACACACACACACACACACACACACACACACACATAGAGCAGGGAGTGTTTTACTGAGCGCCATCTATTTCCCTGTCAAAGCACTATTAATATCACGCCTCCCTTTACTTACAAATGTATTGCTTACGCATTTCGGATAAAGATATACATTTTATTTTATCTTGCGAGCGGCGCGGCAGGTGGATATTTAGTGCCCGAGGCTTGAGAGAGAGAGAGAGAGAGAGAGAGAGAGAGAGAGAGAGAGAGAGAGAGAGAGAGAGAGAGAGAGAGAGAGAGAGAGAGAGAGAGAGAGAGAGAGTTATTTTCCATTATGTATAAAAGGTGAAATGATATTACCTCTTTCTTTCTTCCACCCTCTCTCTCTCTCTCTCTCTCTCTCTCTCTCTCTCTCTTTCTAAGCATCACTTTCCAGCACCTCAGCCTCCTGTCGATTCCACTCTCCCGCCAGCCCAAAGTCATGGCGACTCAAATATGCACAAAAACTTTCCCTGAAGACTCACACTATAGAACCGCTAAATTGTGATCCCGTGTGTGTGTGTGTGTGTGTGTGTGTGTGTGTGTGTGTGTGTGTGTGTGTGTGTGTGTGTGTGTGTGTGTGTGTGTGTGTGTGTGTGTGTGTGTGTGTGTGTGTGTGTGTGTGTGTGCTGGTGTGAGGAATGGCCCTAGTCCTATTATTATTTTCTTTCTGACTGTGATAATGCGTTGATATATGTATGCAAGTATGGATTTACGGATTATTCTCTTGTCTGTCTGCCATCTCTCTCTCTCTCTCTCTCTCTCTCTCTCTCTCCCAGGAAAACACAAAAGCCCAGCTAGTTCTGCCTCGCACCAGAATCCCCCAAAACATGTGTCGGGCGAGTGAGGGGACAATTCCCACTGATTCTCGCTTATGGGAAACGACGCTCCGGCGGGGACGATGCATTTCCCATCTTCTTTAAGCCTCATACACAATGCGGGGCTGCAGGGAAGCGGCTAGCTAGCGTCAATGCAGGGTAATTCCTCTTTCACGTCCCCTGGCTGAGCAATCACTTCCAGCTTCCTGAACCTTAATTTGTCGCTCACAACGAAGTGAAAGCATACCAATGAAAGAGTAAAATCACCAAAACGTGTAATCGTGTTCGCCTTAATCTGGAAAAGCAATTGTTCGTGAATTTTGTAGACGGAAAATTCCTCTCTAAAAAATAGTTTCCATTCGATGACGATGCAGGAAGAAAAATATATCGCACAGCGTCAAACTTCGCTGTCATGGGGAATCTATTTCTGTAGTTTTTTTTTTTTTTTTTCTGCAGGGATTTCTGTGTTCATATGAGAGAGCTGGTCTTTGCAAGTCTTCTGTTCTCCATCACTTCTCACGCCAAATCTCTGACGCTCAAGTCTTTAACGCCTTCAGTACCATGACACGCTTTCATATTCATTTTGCTTGCTATTTGGTGATTTTTATACAGCTTCAGAAACTTATGTGGGAATTAAAATAGTGAAGACTCTGGTCATTAATCTTCCGACCTTCATAGATCCTTCCTAACGTCAATAAAACCGTCAAATCATATCCAAAACTCATGGTAAAAAATGCGTCCCAGTACTGAAGAGATTAACACAATCCTTTCACCTCATCAACGGCATGCCTTGTCTCCTCCAAGCCACGTTCAGTTCCATCATTCTTCTACCCACCTGTTCTTCCCTCCTGCTCATGTGTCTATACATTTTCGATATCTTCTCCTCCCTCTCCCTTGAAACAGGAGAAACCTCTGCTCTTCCTTTTACGGCATTACATTATGCTTCACTCCATCTG
>NC_059274.1:4650000-4682500 GCF_017591435.1 Portunus trituberculatus
CTTTTTTATGCACACAAGATTTTCCATTTAACCCTTTTCCTCTGTTCCCTCTTCTTTGTATGTCGTTTTTCTTATTCCTTTGACCACTATGTATGAATTCCCAACTTCCTCAAGATTTCTCCTTTTATTCTTTTTATATCTCTAATCACTCCCTCAATGTACACAAGCTCTTTTTTTCTCTCACTTTTTCGTCCCTTTCAAATCTCTCTGACCGTCACGTACTGATTCCTAATCCCCTCAAGGTATCTTTTGTCTTTTATTCCTTTTTACTCACTTTTATACTCCTTCCCTTTCCTTTATGACGTAGATAAGCGTCTTTCTTTACCTCCTTACCTCTCTTCTTTTTCATCCACTTATTCTACCACCGTTAATTCCTGTAACCGCAGCGTATTGCCTGCCTTGTATTCATTCATCGAGATCCTTACACCGGAAAAAAACGATACTGGTCCTGTTTTCATTAACCATCTGTCTGGCGGGATGAGGTTCTCTGAAGGTCATCCTGCGCCTCGTCACACATTCATTCTCCTACACTCAAACGGTACGACCCCTTAGGCTGACTTTTGTATTTCATGAAGGTCCTCCCATGCTCAGGCGCGGCGAGGCAAGACTGCGGATCGGTCATGCTGCTTTTTATGACCAGCCTGGATGCTCTGCGGTCAGCAATGCGAGGGACGGATGCCTCAGGATGGCCTCAACATGCATACTTTCATTTTCATTTCGTTAACTGTATATATATAACATTTTTCGACGGAGGAATACAGACAGAACTAACATAAATACGTTCGTTTTCTGTTTCCACGCAATGCACAAGACCTCAACATTTCACAGGCTAAGTTGAAAGTCGAATAAAGTTTTGTGTCTTTTATGGTTTTACTAATTCAATATGATCTGAAATATCACCTGGCACTAAACTCCCGAGCAAAAGATAAATGTAATTTCATTTTTGGCTCTGTCCGCGCTCACCCGACGTGACTGAAATATGAGACACAGAAAGCAGCCTAACAGAGAGAGAGAGAGAGAGAGAGAGAGAGAGAGAGAGAGAGAGAGAGAGAGAGAGAGAGAGAGAGAGAGAGAGAGAGAGAGAGAGAGAGAGAGAGGTGAGACTTGCGATATTAAAAAAGAAAAACGTTCCTAACTACTAAAAATGTTGCGACTGTGGCCATAAAATGAATGCAGCCGTGCAATGTCGCGAGCATAAGTTAGTGTGTGGCTAAAAACAGAACTCTGGACGTTTGGTATTACTATTATCACTATCATTATTAACACTATTATTTTTACCATTATTATTATTATTACTACTACAACTACTACTACTACTACTACTACTATTACTACAACCACAACTACTACTACTACTACTACTACTACTACTACTACTACTACTACTATTACTGCTATTCCTTAAACTACCACTACTGCACATGCGAGAAAACAGAGATACTATGCATATGTCAAGAGAATGACAGGATAATTAGATGACGAGTTAAAGGTAGGAAGAAAGCAAGTAAATTGTCATAACTTAGAAGAATGGTAAAGAAAAAGAACAGGAACATCATAACAACACGCTCTTCACAGCTGGCAAGACGTGTGAAAGTGAGCGAAATGTGAGTGGTCTTGTCTGATACTTAATTGTGTTCTTTACGTTTTTTTTACCTCAGTCTTTGGAGATTCGCTGTTTCCATTTTTCTTCCGCCTTCCAGAATTTCACCTCTGAGGAAGAAAGTAACAGAAATTAGGATAATATTACCATCATAAATTGTGCAGCATACATTACTACTACTACTACTACTACTACTACTACTACTACTACTACTACTGCTGCTGCTGCTGCTGCTGCTACTACTATTACTAGTACTACTGCTACTACTACTACTATTACTGCTACTACTACTACTACCACTGCTACTACTACTACTACTACTACTACTACTACTACTACTACTACTACTACTACTACAACTACTACGACTACTACTACTATTACTGCTATTAATACTACTGGTACTACTACTACTACTACTACTACTACTACTACTACTACTACTACAACCACTACTACAGCTACTGCTACTACCACTACAAACACAAGAACGTGACCATCTTTAAAACTAGTTAAAACACGATCTTGCTCTGGAGGAAGATAAATTTTTATAGATGTCAAGTGGCGCTGGTGTGTTTTAATACTGTACACAGCCTTCACCTTCACGTGTGCTGGCAGACGTGCACAGAGCGTGATCCTTGTTTAATTGTTTGGTATTCTGACAGCACATCAACTTTCACGCTGCTTGACTTGCACGCTCATTAAGTAAAAGCAAAGAAATGTGACCTCTAAAAAATATGCACAAAAAATATGAATTCAACATAATGGAAAACATGTTGGAGGGACAAGTTGTATTTCAAAATATGAAAAAAAGGGACATCATTATTATTAGTACGGGCTGCGTTGTCATTATTATTATTACTATGCTACAATTTGTGTAAAAATGTTAAAAAGTCGACAATCATTATCATAACTCCTTGCTAAGATTTCCCTAAAATTATCATTGTGCTGAAAATTAAAAGTTAGGATTAAATTAACAGAAAGATCATCATAAATATCATACGTAAAGGTTTCTCCTATCATCATCGTTATTACTATTATTGTCATTATCTTTATAGCCATCATCATCATCATCACCATCAACTTTACAATAGAGCAACACACTTATATTAATTCTGACATTTTATCTTTCCTTCTCAGAAACAAAGAGCACAAACATCAGTTCTTATCACCCTCACTTAATCTTACTGCTTCGTGTCTACATCCCTCGTTTATTTTCCTTTTATTTACACACACACAATCATGCATTTAAATATTTTCCCTCGGTCTCGCTCTCTCCAGCTGTTGGGAAGCGATAACATTAATTTCCCGTTTCGTTAAAATGAACATTGCACTTTTAACACTTTCTTTTCTGTAATCTATTATCTTTAAGTGTTTCTCCTCCCAGACCCTTGATTTTCTCCGGTTCTCACATCTATCTCTCCTCTCTCCCATTTTTTTCCTCCTACCCCTCCCCATGAACTTTATGTGGCTCTTTATCACTCATTTATTACTTGCAAAATTTACGAGCTGTCTATTTGCCCATTCCCTTCCTCCTCCTCCTCCTCCTCCTTCCTCTTATCATCTTCGTAAATGCGCCGGCCTCCCCCTTTTGCTCGCCTATATTCATCTCATTTCATAATCTGGAGTCCTGTCTCTTTTATCTCCTGGAATTGTCTCTCTCTCTCTCTCTCTCTCTCTCTCTCTCTCTCTCTCTCTCTCTCTCTCTCTCTCGGGAGAGATCCATTATTACAAAAGCATTCATTAGTCGAATTGAAGCCGCAAACCTTTATGCTCTTAAGAAACACTAGGGTAGGTTTTTTTTTATTTATTGACATGTTCGGAAGGATTATAAAACGACACACACGTCCATATAAAAATAAGCAGAATGACAGTGACAGCCCGGAGGTCACAGGTAGATGGATCAAGATAGATAAATAAATAAACAGGACAGAGGCAGAGACACAAATGGATAAACAGATACATAGATAGACATACAAATGAAAAAAACACAGAAAAACGGAAAGACAACATAATTCAATAGATCGAAGGATAAGCAGATCGACAAAAGTATATATATATATATATATATATATATATATATATATATATATATATATATATATATATATATATATATATATATATATATATATATATATATATATATATATATATATATATATAAAGCAACAGCATAAAAATAAACTGCAATTAAGTTTAGGTACACTCCTTTAAAGAAAGAGAAGCCAGATTATTCCTCTCTCTCTCTCTCTCTCTCTCTCTCTCTCTCTCTCTCTCTCTCTCTCTCTCTCTGAGCAGGTAAAAGGAGAAATGTTTCGTTAGGGGAAAAGTTTGGAAGTTATTATCATTATTATTTTTTCCCTCTCAGTGTTGTGGCTGATATCCTAGCCTCGTGTGTGTGTGTGTGTGTGTGTGTGTGTGTGTGTGTGTGTGTGTGTGTGTGTGTGTGTGTGTGTGTGTGTGTGTGTGTGTGTGTGTGTGTGTGTGTGTGTGTGTGTGTGTGTGTGTGTGTGTGTGTGTATGTACGAGTAGTTCAAATTTAAAGATCCCCTCACGGTAAATGTACACTGAAAACCATTACGTAGCATACACATACATACATACATACATACATACATACATACATAGCTACAAACATACATAGATACACATATACAGTACCATACAAACAGATATATACACAAATTATACAATATACAAACTGGATACGAACACGCGCACACGCTCACGCACGGGGACATAAGATAAGAGGCATGTGTATGTTAATGGTCAATACATGACATTTGGTTCGGCTCGAGCAATTAGAGAGAGAGAGAGAGAGAGAGAGAGAGAGAGAGAGAGAGAGAGAGAGAGAGAGAGAGAGAGAGAGAGAGAGAGAGAGAGAGAGAGAGAGAGAGAGAGAGAGAGAGAGAGAGAGAGAGAGAGAGAGAGAGAGAGAGAGAGAGAGAGAGAGAGAGAGAGAGAGAGAGAGAGAGAGCATAAGCACAGAAATAATAATGGCGAGGGGTGTGGAGAGAGAGAGAGAGAGAGAGAGAGAGAGAGAGAGAGAGAGAGAGAGAGAGAGAGAGAGAGAGAGAGAGAGAGAGAGAGAGAGAGAGAGAGAGAGAAAGCAGAAACGTTGACGACCTCTGTGTGTGTGTGTGTGTGTGTGTGTGTGTGTGTGTGTGTGTGTGTGTGTGTGTGTGTGTGTGTGTGTGTGTGTGTGTGTGTGTGTGTGTGTGTGTGTGTGTGTGTTCTCACTGTTGTTGTTGTGATGAGGACGGCAAGAGGAGAGTGAGGGGAGGAAGGAATGAAGATTGGACGAGGGAATAGGATGAGGGGCGAACATTTGCGAGGGATTTTGGTGGAGGGGTTAGAGCCAGAGTGAGGGAATGAGGTGTGTGTGTGTGTGTGTGTGTGTGTGTGTGTGTGTGTGTGTGTGTGTGTGTGTGTGTGTGTGTGAGAGAGAGAGAGAGAGAGAGAGAGAGAGAGAGAGAGAGAGAGAGAGAGAGAGAGAGAGAGAGAGAGAGAGAGAGAGAGAGAGAGAGATTCCCTGTTCCATCCCTCCTTGCATATGTTTCAATTAACAGAAAGCTAATACTATCTTTTTTTCTTTTTCCCAATCTGCCCTCTCTGTTTCTCTCTCTCTCTCTCTCTCTCTCTCTCTCTCTCTCTCTCTCTCTCTCTCTCTTTAAACACGTTTTCTTGGAAGGATCATTAGCTTTTCGCACAGAAGAAGTTATGAATAATGAGAGGTAATTTATATTGATGGCCAACCCTTAACCTTGTGTGTTGCTCTCACCGCCACATTAGGCAATGTGGTGGTGGTGGTGGTGGTGGTCGTGAAAAAATATAGTGCCATATTCAGTTTCTGTTCTCACTTTTTAAAATTCCGCGCAGGTTTTTCAGTTGTGTTTACCTTTGCCGTTTTATTCTGTAGTGAAAATGTTGTACGTGGCTGGTGAGTAATAGAGTTCGGCGGAGAGTTAAAAATGCAGGTTAAAAAACAGATTAATAAGGAAAGAAGCAGGGAGACTAAGGAGAGAAGGAAGAAACTAAATAGAAAGGCGGTCAAGTAGAAAATAACAAGACATACAAGCAAGCAAATGAGCAAGCAGACCAGCAGGCAGACAAACAAGCAGACAAGCAAGAAGGCAATTAATCAAACAAGCAGATGTATAAATAGACAGGTATACTAACAAGACACACCAGTAAATCAGCAGGCAAACAAAATAAGCAGAATAACAGACAAGCAGGAAGAGAAGCAGAAAGACAGACAAGCAAGTGTACAGACAGACAGACAAACAAGCAGATAAGCAAGTAGGCAATTAATGAAACAAGTAGGTGTATAAATAGACAGGTATACAGACAAGACACACCGGTAAACCAGCAAGCAGACAAAATAAGCAAACAGAGAAGCAGAAAGGCAGACATAGCAAGTGTACAAACAGACAGACAGACAAAAAGACGGACAAGCAGGTGGACACGGCGAGGAACAGGTACACGAGCGGCAGGCAGACAGACAGGCAGGCAGGCAAGCAGACGTGTGTTAAAACTTTCCGCACTTTATTTCCAGCCGAGGACGTTGGACGGGAAGTGAGGGAGGCAACATACTCCCCAACGGCAATCTCAGAGGACCACCACCAGTATCTCCTCCCCCACTACTCCGTCTCCTCCTCCCCGACTTCCGCGGACCAGGAGATGGTTGTGGAGGCAGCGGTGAAGGAGGAGGACAGCTTGGCGGTGGAGGAGGACGAATTCTGGGCTCCTGTGACCACCAGCACCTCGGCTCAGAACAATAGTGTTGCAAACCTCACAGCACAGCTCGGAGGCTCCGTTTTCCTGCCTTGCAAGACACACCACTCCCTCGAGAGACAGGTAAGCGCCTCTCTCTCTCTCTCTCTCTCTCTCTCTCTCTCTCTTCATCATTCCCAAGATATCAGCTAACTGCTATTAATGATATATTTTTTTATGGTATATGTTCTTTTCAAGGCTTCATCACTTAGCTATATTAATACTGGATAATATTAATGGTTAAAAAGGCGAGTTCTGTGGTAAATACGCTTACATATTTAATCAAGTAAAGTACGAAGAGTGTTTAGGAAATTACTGCTGCTACTACTATTACTACTACTACTGATAATAATAAAATAATAATAATAATAATAATAATAATAATAATAATAATAATAATAATAATAGTAATAAAAATAATAATAATAATAATAATAATAATAATAATAATAATAATAATAATAAAAATGTTCTGATGGTCTTCCTCATTTTCTTCTCTTCTTTTTTTTCATCTGCTTCTATTTTTTCTTCCTTCTTCCCTCTTACATTCATCCTTGAGTTTACAAGTGGAGGAAGTCATTACTTATAGATCAAGGGCTGTGTGTGTGTGTGTGTGTGTGTGTGTGTGTGTGTGTGTGTGTGTGTGTGTGTGTGTGTGTGTGTGTGTGTGTGTGTGTGTGTGTGTGGACGATAGGTCTCTCTCTCTCTCTCTCTCTCTCTCTCTCTCTCTCTCTCTCTCTCTCTCTCTCTCTCTCTCTCTCTCTCTCTCTCTCAGTAAACAGCTCCCTCACCACCAATCATCGGATCTCAAAACGTACGATATTTTTGGACCTGTGTGATATACGACCTTTTATCATCATCTCTTGTGGTGGGGAGGGGAGGAGGAGGAGGAGGAGGAGGAGGAGGAGGAGGAGGAGGAGGAGGATAATAGTAGGGACATTCATAGTATTTCATCTACATACATATGAAAGAGGGGAAAAAAAAAAAAGCACTAACACACCAACTCTTTAAACATACACGTAAATAAATGTGCCATACGCGTTTGTGTGACTGTTCACTTGTACGAGGAACAAATTAATCTTTCTGACTCATAATTAAGTGACTTTTCCTGTAATATTCTGGAGCATTTCTTTTTATTACCATCATGAAAGGAAAGGTATGGTCACTTTTTCAGGAGATCACACACTGCTTATCATAATGCTGTTTACAGAAGAGATTATGGCAGAGAGAGAGAGAGAGAGAGAGAGAGAGAGAGAGAGAGAGAGAGAGAGAGAGAGAGAGAGAGAGAGAGAGAGAGAGAGAGAGAGAGAGAGAGAATATACATGGGTCCATATCTCACAGAAAACGCAGCCTCTAGTTGTAAATATGTACATAAACTCAAGAATATTTCCTCTCAACTTTTCTTGAGCTTTCATAATCCTGGTCTTCATTTCTTCCCAGCTTTCGTTGCCCTGGACGTCAACATTCCGCACATTTACTCCTCTGTGTTTCGTACTTCTTCAGAAAATTAAAACGCAGCCTGAATAGGATTTTTTGAATGCCTTTGATATAAGTGTTATCTCCGCTTCACCGCCTACGCAAGAGAACAGAGACAGAGACAGAGAGAGAGAAAGAGAAAGAAAGAAAGAGAGAGAGAAAGATAAAAGGGAAGAGGAAAGGAACAGGTGATGACTGAGAGAGAAATGAAAGACAGAATAAGAAGAGGAAAGGAACAGGTGATGGCTGAGAGAGAAATGAGAGACAGAGAATAGGAAGAAGGTGTGAGAGGGAAGATGATGAGTGGGCCAGGGAGGAAATGTCGACAGAAAGAGAAGTAAGAGGTAATGAATGAGGGAGAAAGAACAGGAGACAAATTAAATGGAATTGGGAGGAAGAAAGAGAGGTGGAAGGTGAGAGAAAAGGGAGAATAAATGAGGTAAGGGGTGGAGAGAGAGAGAGAGAGAGAGAGAGAGAGAGAGAGAGAGAGAGAGAGAGAGAGAGAGAGAGAGAGAGAGAGAGAGAGAGAGAGAGAGAGAGGATAAATGAGAGAAAATTAGTCAGGGGAGAGAGACAAAAGCAGAGTCAAGGAGAAAGATAAGACAAGATGACTGAGAGAAATAAGAGAAAGACAAAGAAACGAGGCAAAAAATATGAGAAATAACACAAAGAAATAAACAAGAAACAGGAAAAAAAGTTAAGAAAGGTGAGTGGGGGAAAGGAAACATCAAACGAAAGAAGAGGAAAAGACAAGAGACGGAGAGAAAAGACACGATGAGAGAAGGGGGGAGAGAAAGACAGGACAAGCCAGATAGAAGAGGAGACAAGAGAGATAAGAGACAGGGAGAGAGAGGGAAGAAGAGATAAGAGGAGGAGAGTGAGGGGGAAGGAAACCTGCATGGGGGTCGATGAACGCATCTATAACTGTCTCATGAGCACTGAGACATGGCCGGACCGAGAGCCATTCCTGTCCAGCCCAAGAACGAGATGATTTCATGACTTGATATAAAAAGACTCACTCACCTCACGAGACTCACGGGACACAGATCGACCACCTTCCTCCCACCTTTCATACTCACAAATTAACTCATTATCTCTGCTCATTGTGCCGTAATTAATTAGGCGGGACGCACTACAGGTAAAAAAGTAATGATCGTTTATTTATATATTTTTCACTGTGCTGGAAAAAAAAATGTAGTAAATGATTGGGTTTTTGCTTGGCACAGAGAGAGAGAGAGAGAGAGAGAGAGAGAGAGAGAGAGAGAGAGAGAGAGAGAGAGAGAGAGAGAGAGTAGTGAAATATAGCATGCCGTTGTTTATTAACGCTAATAACGCTGTTCCATGATGCATTTCCTTCACTCGTTTAACAGTCGACGGTTCGAGACTCCAAACAATAAATTGTAGTACAAAGAGAATTAAAGAGAGAGTGAGGGAGGAGCGTGCCTGAGTGTGCGAAAAAAAGGACGCTCTAACCCCCCCCCCCATGTGTGTGTGTGTGTGTGTGTGTGTGTGTGTGTGTGTGTGTGTGTGTGTGTGTGTGTGTGTGTGTGTGTGTGTGTGTGTGTGTGTGTGTTGACGAGTGGGTAGAGGGAGGGTGACCCAACCATGTATTTCACCTGCAGGCACGCTAACACCTATGCGTCACGCTTATTACGCCCACCTGTGACGCCGCCGCTCCCCCGTGTGTGTGTGTGTGTGTGTGTGTGTGTGTGTGTGTGTGTGTGTGTGTGTGTGTGTGTGTGTGTGTGTGTGTGCCATTAAATGTAAATGTGTGTGGGACTAAATGTGTGTGTGTGTGTGTGTGTGTGTGTGTGTGTGTGTGTGTGTGTGTGTGTGTGTGTGTTTGTGTGTTTGTGCGTGCGTACGTATGGTTAAATGAACGTAAATCGCGAGGGTAGGGGCGAGGCTGTATACACGAGCACACTGCCTCCCTCCCTGGCAAGATTAAGTGTTTTCGGAAGTCAGGGTCACTGAGCTCGAGTCCATAGCATTAATGGTTGTGAGTTTGCCGCGCGCCGCCCAGCAAAACACAGGGTGGCGGCTGCTTTGCTTGGCTCCAGGCACGTCGGCAGGAAATTTTGCTTAGCCCATGGTTTAGTAGGACACTTATGAGACTTATGCGTAGTGGCTGTAGTGGTTACTTAGTTAGGAGCTTGGTTCTTACATCTTTCTACAGGACACCCGCTGACACAGATAGAGTTAGTTGTTGTAGTGAAAGATAGAGAGGTCTAAAAGATTAACACTTCCACCACTGCCACTGATGATAGACATACCATTGCAAACATTATCACCATCATCACCACCATTAGAAAGATTATCACAAACATTACTAGCACCACCATAATTACCATTAGAAGAGAGTTATAAAGAAACATTGCAAACACTGACACCATTACGAGACAAGCATAAAGAACCATTATACTAACTTTACTACCACCACAACTATTAGGAGAGAGCCATAAATAACCATTACAAACATTATTGCCGCCACTACCACCATTACTAGAAAATATAAAGAACTATTATTAATACTACTACCACACTCACCACCACAACTATTACAAGAGAGGCATAAATAACCATTACAAGCATTACTAACACCAACACCACCACTACTAACTTGACCACCAGCCCCACCACCACCACCACCACAAACAACAACAGCAACACAAAAACCATCGTCGTCGCGCCACATCCGCCACCAACGCCGTCCCTTCCATCGTCAGGCTAACACCTTTTCTTTCCTCCCTCCCTCGGCAGACGGATTCCTTCACCCTGCCCCGGCCTAACCCTAGCAGGCCACACTCAGCTCTCCACACCTCCGTTCCCCCGCACCTCCTGCCCCAGGTAGAAAACAAAGCTGTAGGGTCTTGCTGGCACCTCAGTTTGATCTGCCCCTCACCTGACCTCAGGGTAATGCGGCCATTATATTGTCTGGCCGTATTGACCTGACTTCTTTAAGGGCACACACGCTTCCTATCTGGCCCCTTCATCTGCTCGTGTTTTGCTTATTTCTTTTAACCTACATGTTTTTTTTCTGAGCTTTTGTTTTTTCCTCGTTTTTTATGTTTTCTGTGTTTTTACGAGTTCGATTTTATTTTCATCATGTGCCTTTACACTTTGTTGAATTTCCTGTATTCTAATCACTTTTCATTTCACTTCTTTGTGATGTTTAGATTTCTGACGATATTTTCTATGAGACTGTGTGTGTGTGTATATATATATATATATATATATATATATATATATATATATATATATATATATATATATATATATATATATATATATATATATATATATATATATATATTGTTTTCCGTATTTTCAATTTCACTTTTTGTTCCGTTTACTTTCATTACATGTTATTTTCTACTTTTGTGATGTTTTTTCTGTGCTTTGACAGTTTGTTTTTGGCTTTGTTTAATTTCGCAAGCTTTCTCTCTCTCTCTCTCTCTCTCTCTCTCTCTCTCTCTCTCTCTCTCTCTCTTTTCCGTTTTAACATTTTTTTTTTTTGGATATTTGGTGGACTTTTATGGAATTGTTTTTATCTTGTGTTACTGTTATGTTGCGATTCTGTTCAGTCTATTAGCATATTTATCTGTTGGTTTGACGAGAGAGCATAACACGTTTGGTTTGGTTTGTTTGATCTGTTTGTGTCTCTTTGTACGCGGGACATTCAGCACTCGCTTTATTCATTCATTTATTAATTGACGCAAACGTGCAGGTGTTATTTATTATGCAACGCTGCACGATGTATGCATATATTTACATTATTTTCTGCTGCCGTCATCACACACACACACACACACACACACACACACACACACACACACACACACACACATGTACTTATCCATTCTTGTACCAATCTATCTCCATTTCTCTGCATATATTCCTCCACAAACATACCAAATTTTCTATCCCATTTATAGTAACTGATCCTATCGTGTCATATTTCTTTGCTCCCCTCCCTCCCTTCCTTCCTTCCTTCCTTCCTTCCTTCCTTCCTTCCTTCTCTATCATTACTAGTACAATTACTACTACTACTACCACTACTACTACTACTACTACTACTACTATTACTACTGCAAGCGCCACCAATACCATCAGTGTCAATATATTCCTGCCATTTATTTGAACAGGAAATAAAGTGAATTTTCAAAGCGTTGGGCCGTACTGTAAATTTCGTTGATTAATATTTAACTCTCATGATCCTTTGTTTTCCCATGAATAATGATGAGCCGACGAGGTGGTAATCCGCTTCTTTATGGCTCATTTGTCTTTCCCTTTGGTTGTATGGGCGCGTGATTATTATTATTGCCATCATTATTATCACCATCATTATTACCGTCCTGTCACTCCGGGCGTTTCTCCTGCGGTACCATTTACTTTATCCTTCTTCTATCTAGAGCGCTAATTCTGCTAATAGATACACGTTTGGTCTTAATTAATGCCATTAGTACATTGCCTATTATAATCATTATCGTCGTTATCTATTACGTTTTTTTTTTTTTAAGGTAATGTTTTATTTATATTTTATTTATTTATTTTTTTTTATCTCAGTGTTAATGTTCCAACTACACAGTTCATCCTTATTATTGTTACTATTTCTATCATCACTACTTTTATTATGTTTGCTTTGCTTTCATTACTTCTCTTATCGTAAAACAAATTTATTTCTAACAAGTCTATATTTTACGTGCACACACACACACACACACACACACACACACACACACACACACACACACACACACACACACACACACACACACACACACACACACACACACACACACACACACACACACACACACACACACACACACACACACACACACACACACACACACACACACACACCCTGATGGATCGATACCTCTGTACCTTTACCATTTACTTATTCACTCTCTCGATGCTCAGTGATGCCATAAATAAAAAAAGTACCCTAATTCAATGCTCCTTTTTACGAGAATTCTCCTTCCATTTTTTTTATGCAAGTGTACAAATAAGACGAACTCCGGAACCGCTTTTTTTTTTTTTTATTCAATGTTACTTTTACGTCAACAGAATACATGAAAAAGGGATAAGTAATGTATATACAAACACAAGAGTGAACCTACTCATAACCGTAAATCATGTATATTTACAAGTTACACACACAAAAAAAAAATAAATACAGTTATTTTTTTCTTTTTTCCCGTCTAAATGAATGAATAGTTCGTGTTGTAAAAAAAAAAAAGTTTGCAGGGTGTTTGCTCTCCCGCCTCCCCACGTTGTGCGAATCCTCAGTCGATTTATTTTGACTGTCCTGGCTTTCTTTTTAGATGACTTGCTCTGCGCTGCTCACCGTTGCTAAAAAAACATAAAATGGATACAAAAAATCAAGCGCACATATTCACCGCGATGGATGTCTTTTTTACGTGGTCTCATTTTTTGATAGAATTTTCCTTGCGTTGATGTTTTGCGTTGCGATTTCTTTTGCTTGTTTTCCTTCCCTTCCTTTGTCTTTTATTTTTTTTAACTACTCACATTTTTCCTACCAATACTAAATTCCTTTCTTTTGCTTCCCCTTTAAGTTATTCATCTCCCCAGACATTCCCTCTCTTTCTATGTACTTTTGTGTTTCGTCAGAAAGGTTACATTTTTTCCAGCCTTACATCGATGTTCCCACACCTTTCCCTTGCCTACATGTCCACGTTCATATACTTTTCATAACCCATATTTTCGAACCCTACTTCCTTGTACAGTTTATCATACTTCATTCCACTTAATTCCCACCTTTAACCTAACCCAACCCAACCCAACCCAAGCTACCCTATACAGTTTACCACAATTCATCTCCATTCCACTATATTCCCACCTTTAACATGACCTAACCTAACCTAACCTAACCTAACCTAACCTAACCCAACCCAACCCAACCAAATCTAACCCAACCTTCCCTATACAGTTTATCATACTTCATCTCCATTCCACTTTACTCTCACACACCACAACCTAACCATGGCTACCCTAACCTAAGCAAACCAAAACTAAGCTAAACCTACGTCAACCCAACCTAACCTAAACTCACCCAACCCAACACCCTAAGGTTACGATCAAGGCTTCTACATTATTTTTTACACCCGAAGACCGACTTTCTCTCTTGTCTCAGTATCGGTCAAGGCAAGTTTTGGGAGTGTTCCCCCTTAGCCAGTGAGACTAAAGTCGGCTTATATTCAAACATTTCTTCTTTTTTTCTTCACTACTCTATTCTTTTCTTTTTTTCTTTCGGTACATGTGAGTAAAACAGAACAGAAAAAAAGTTTCCTACTGCACAATGAACATGCACTGGCTTTTTCTTCCTTTTATTTACTTTCTCTCTCTCTCTCTCTCTCTCTCTCTCTCTCTCTCTCTCTCTCTCTCTCTCTCTCTCTCTCCACTACACGTTGTATGTTCTCTACTGCTTGTCACATTTCTTCCTGCATCGTACATTTGTAATTGGTCTCTCCTAAATAATTTACTGGCTTCTTTCTTTCTTGATGGTGACATTTCCTGCTTTCTTATCTGCTTAGAGAGAGAGAGAGAGAGAGAGAGAGAGAGAGAGAGAGAGAGAGAGAGAGAGAGAGAGAGAGAGAGAGAGAGAATGCTTGCGTGCGTGTTCATTGTGTTCGATAAATAAAATAAAAAAAAAAGTGGGAGCGAGAATTTTGTATAATGCCTTTCTTTGTTTACTACGATGAGAGTACAAGGGAGAAAATACATGCCAGTGAGTCTGCTGAGAAAAATATATACTCTTACTTCATATACTTTCCTCGGTTGCCACAAAAGAAGCCAATATTCAGTGTACTTATATCATGATTATTTTAACACAGTATACCCCCTAAAAAGGAGATACAAACTGTTATCGTTTTCTTTTCCTTTTTTATTTCGTTTTCTTTTCTTTTTTCTTTTACTCCTTTGTTACGTGCAAAATTAAAGTCCACGTTACAAATGTGTTATCTTTTCCCCTATTTTTTTGTTGTGATTTCAGACTTCCAAACACAGGGGTCTGAAGACTGATGGCCGCGGAAAAAACATGAACTGTAAACACACGCAGGCAAACACACTGACACACACACACACACGCATGCTGACACACACACACACACACACACACACACACACACACACACACACACACACACACGTCCATAAACTACGAGAAATCCTCTAGTATACAACATCCCCACGCAGTTGCCGAAGTGGATTACAGAGATTACAGCCTACACACACACACACACACACACACACACACACACACACACACACACACACACACACACACACACAGTTGTTTTTATATTTTTCTACAAAGGTCGGGTTAAAAATATACCTCCAATAACGTATCTTTTGTGGCTACCTTGTTTTTATCATTTTATCTCTGTCTCCTTCACTATATTTTTTCCCCCACGGCTATGCAGATGCTGTTAAACCATTGCTATGCTGTCCCTGTTGCTGTTGCTGCTGTTACTAATGGTGGTGGTGTTCTCTCTCTCTCTCTCTCTCTCTCTCTCTCTCTCTCTCTCTCTCTCTGCTCCAGCGGCTGTTAGTGGTGGTGTTCCGTGCTGTTTTATGCCGCTTATGCTGCTGCTGTTGTTTACTTTTTTTTATTTTTTCTCCTACAGCTTTTCTACAGCACTGGTGTGAGAGTTCTGCCTGCCGCTTTATCTCCTCCTTCCTCTGCCCTCCCTCCCCCAGCCCTAACACACACACACACACACACACACACACACACACACACACACACACACACACACACACACACACACACACACACACACACACACACACACATCTCACTCCTCTCTCTCTCTCTCTCTCTCTCTCTCTCTCTCTCTCTCTCTCTCTCTCTCTCTCTCTCTCTCTCTCTCTCTCTCTCTCTCTCACTTCAATTAAGTCTGTGTTTACCTTCATTACAACCTCAAATTGGACTCATACATATTACCATCTCGTCTCGCTCATGTAATTACAGTATATCTTTATGTATATATTTTTTAATCAGCGCTGGAAGTAAACTCTCGTCATGCCGCCTTTCAGCTTTTTCTTCTTAATCTACGCACATACACACGGATGCATTAACTTCCCTTCCCTGCGGCTGTATGAAGAACGAAGGCGCCTGATGAGTTATACGGCCCGTGAATGTAATATGGAGCAATAATTCAAGGCGACAGTGGGGTTCGTATCAGATTCCCGTCACTTTGATTGCTCGGAACTTGAGTAAATTATAGGAATGGAGGTGATAATACTTGGCTGCATCACCGAGGACACGTCGAGCACCAGCACCAGCACCAGCAGCAGCGCCGGCACACGATAGTGGCGGCATGAAAGTGAGTGAGGACAAATCAGCACCGTTTCGATAACCAACTGTTGAATTGACAAACATTACAATAATACGAGGCAGGTACATGCAGGTGAGTTGAGTCATAATGAAAGGCGGAGATGTATGAGCGAACTTGTGGTACTGCGATGACTACTCCTACAACACTAATAGCACTATGACTATTACTATTACTACCACTACTATTTCTAAAACCACCAGTATTATCATTACTTTAACTATATCTATAAATAATTAGCAACTACCGGCACCACCACAATCATTACTACTGCTATTACTACAAATATGATTATTACTGCTACTGCATTAATACATACGAATATATTACCACCACCACCACTACTACAACTTCTACAAGTACTACTACTACTACTATTACCATTTCTGCTAGTCAGTACGCCATTACCAGATAAAAAAAAGTGAAAATATCAATTAAACATGGAAAGAAATGTCGTGAATCAATAACATCATCCTACATGTTGAAAAAAGCTTAAATTAACATGCAGTTTCTTGGTACGCTCATTAGCAAGGCAGTTATTTACTCATACTTTTTGCTGTTATTCACTCTTATACTTTTCTCTTTTTCTTCATTGGTATCTCAAAGGAACATGTAATCTTCCGTCTCTTTTTGTACATGTCTATTTGTACCTTTATTCATTCTCGATGCTGTTTTTTTCCATTTTGTCCGTTTGATTTTACGTTTTTCTTCTTATATAGTGCGTTTTATAGTCCATTTGTGCTTTCTCTCTTTCTCTTTCTCTCTCTCTCTCTCTCTCTCTCTCTCTCTCTCTCTCTCTCTCTCTCTCCTTCCTGTGTTATATGTATTTTTTAATGTCTGGCGGTCATGTACATCTTTTGTGTCTTCCTCGTTTCTTTAATTTCTTTCATGTTTTACTGCGCTTTTTATTTACGTGTTTGTAGTCTCTCTCTCTACTCTCTCTCTCTCTCTCTCTCTCTCTCTCTCTCTCTCTCTCTCTCTCTCTCTCTCTCTCTCTCTCTCTCTCTCTCTCTCTCTCTCTCTCTCTCTCTCTCTCTCTCTTTCTCTCTCTCTCTCTCTGAAGTTGGTGAAGTAATTGCTCTTTTCCGCTCGTCCTCATTACCTTTGAGAAACATGCAAGTCAATTATTATCTCGGCTGCCGGTGCTGCTGCTGCTGCTTCATTAACTAATTCAGCATCACAAGTACTTGCCCGGTGATCTGTCCGTAAATAATTATGTGATGGAGTAAACTAATTAATGACCAGGTATTGAGGCCGGCATATGCTAATAGCTCACTTCAAAACCTCCGACCTCAAAGGGTATGGATTTTCTCTTTTACGCATTCATTATATTCCGTTTTAAACCAGCCGACATTTACGTAGCTCTATTTAAAGGCCCTTCCTATCTACTTCATCTTTTTCTTTTTTTTTTGTTAATATTTTTACTAAAGAACTGTTTGATTACATAAATAGAGACAATATTGAGTGAATGGTTACTTGTTCTTTTCTCCATACGTTACATAACTGTACTGGAGGTTGAAGTATAGAAATAAGTATCTAGAAAAATTCTCTGGCAAAGAAAGGGCTAAGGAAATGTACCGTAAAAGCAACACGTTTAGTATTTATTACTTGTGGAAAGTTTGGGAGTCATAAATAACATACGCGTTCTCTTCTATCAAGAGCTCCTTTTCTGTTTGTGTTAAAATGCCTTGCTCCTTTACTCCTTTTCCAATGGGATATTACTTTCTATAAACACATGAATAATTTAGTACTTTCGGAGAGTTCGGAAGTCATAAATTGTAAAACACATTCTCTTCCCTTAAACCTTTTCTTCCTTTTTCTTTGTCGAAATATTTTGTTCTGATTTCCCTTTGCAAGGCGATGTATTTCACAACTAACAAATGAATATGTCAGTACATGTGCAGTGTTTCGAAGTGATACTCGTAAATAATATAGTTTTTTTCTTGCTGCAGACATTTTTCTTACTTTTTTTTAAGTAGAAATATCTTGCTTCCATTTTCCCATCAATCAGATATATTCAACAGACGTGGAACTGTTCAGTAATAAACAACTACAAGTCGTCTTGCGGAGTTTCGTTCTATTCAACGTTCAAATATTTTGTCACGATCTTTTTCCATCCTGTATTATTTCACATAAGCTTTCATAAAAATCTTGTTTCAGTTTCCTTGCGCAATCTGATGTATATCATATATCAACTAACACACACCAGCATTTATGAAGCCTGAAAGTTCATCCCAGTTCTTCCAGGAATCATTTTTTTCTTTTTTGTCCTTCTAAATTTAAGACTTTCGCTGCACTATCAGTTTGCAGTCTGAGCCGCGCCTCACAATCTAAGCGAATAACAACACTGACATCTCAGTTGACGAAGGGAATTTCTCTTTTTCCATTACATTTGGACACTTTTTTCTATCCTTCTACCGCACAAGAATTGTTCTTTTTCGGTTCAACATGAGTTAAATCTCTCTCTCTCTCTCTCTCTCTCTCTCTCTCTCTCTCTCACACACACACACACACACACACACAGACACACACACTCACGCGAAAACTTCCACAGACTGCACCTACTAAACACAAAACTTTCCATTTTTAAACTATACTAAGTACACTCCATCAACTATTAACACCATCACCATCACCATCCTTCTGAGAACCCATACTGATATCGCCCCTCAGCTCCTGCCGCAGGTGTCGTGGGTCAGACGGCGGGACTGGCACATCCTAACCTCGGGCACTCTGACCTACACGAAGGAGGAGCGATTCAGCATTCACCATCCCGAGGGAAGCAACGAGTGGACCCTAGCCATTAAGTATGTGGAACTCGCAGACGCAGGAATGTACGAATGCCAGGTACGTGAAATGAAGAAAAGTGGCTGGAGGAAGTGTGTGAAAGGAAGGGAAGGTTGTGAGAGTTTTGGGATGTTATTAATGCTAGTTTTCATGTTAACTAAGCTTTCACATCAATGACAGGAATAAAAATGTCGGTTCTGAGGGTTTTTGGATAGTATGAAAGCTGGTTTTCTTATTAACTGACTTTTCACATCAACTACTAGAACAAAAACATCACTAGTGAGGTTTGGGATGATATGAATCCTAGTTTTCCTATCAACTTACCTTTCATATGAACAACACAAATGTAAATATCAGACATGTGAAGTGCTCAGGACGAATGGAGAGAAAGGAAGGGAGCGTATTGAAGGGATTTAGGAGGGTATGAGAAGAGTCTTGTTGTTATCTAACCTTCCTTCACATGAGCTTACAATACGGTACACAATGTTTTGATAGTAAAAGTTTTAAACGTTTTCTTCTCTCGTGGTGAATATTTTCCAAGGACACAAATAATTAACCGGCTTCCTCTCGATGTTTTCCTGGCAATAGGGCAAAATCTTTATTAAATCATTAATAAAAGAATAAAAATTGGAGAAATGAAGTGATTGAAAAAGTCTAAAGAAAAGAGAAGGTGATGTGGGGATAATAATATGAGAAGGGATGTTTTCTTAATTAATTTCCTTCAAAACAAACCTAAAATAAAAATATTTATATGAGAGTAAAATATATAAACATTCCTTTCTTTTACGACGAATATTCTCAAAGGCCACATAGATCATTAGTCGGGTTCCAAGATGTGTTTTTATAGTCAACGAGACAAAAATCTTTAAGTTGCCATGACAAGCATAAAAACACCACTGAACAGACAACTTTCGTAAACATCCCGCCGCATGTAAGAAAAATACGACGAAAGGTCTAGGAATAAGAACAAAAATGTAGGGACAAAAGGGGTGTGAAGGAGTTCTTGAAGAGGATAGGAGCATAAGCAGAGATGTAAAAGGTGGGGAAAAATGAGGAAGGCATTGAGATGAAGGATTCCGAAGAAGGGAAAAAAACATTGGAGGGAAATACACTACGGAGAGGTGTGGGAGATAGAGAAATAAGGATGGAAGGTATTAAAATGAATGTTCCAGCACGAGAGAGAGAGAGAGAGAGAGAGAGAGAGAGAGAGAGAGAGAGAGAGAGAGAGAGAGAGAGAGAGAGAGAGAGAGAGAGAGAGAGAGAGAGAGAGAGCATAAAAGCGAAGTAAAAAGATGTAACAGACAAAAAACGAGAAAGAAGAGCAAGAGAAATGATGATCAGAAGAGCAACGAAGAGAGTTCCGGCCGGAGAAGACTTGATGGTAAATGGGAAACATAAGAGAAAGGAAGGGACGAGGGAAGAGAGGAAGAGTGACGGAAGGGAGAGCAAATGACGATGAAAATAGACGGGAAGGAGGAAAGAAAAAAGAAAGGAAAAGAGTTGGAAGAGGAGCTAGAAGGAAAGTGAATCCCCTAGAGAGCGAGAAACAGAGACAGAGACAGAGACAGAGAGAGAGAGAGAGAGAGAGAGAGAGAGAGAGAGAGAGAGAGAGAGAGAGAGATAGTAAAGGGTAAAGGAGCGTGATGAGAAAGGGAGAACAAGAACTGATTAGGTTAGGGAAGAGAAGGAGGGTGGAGAGGAACGAGGAATGTGAGATGAAGGTGTTGGATGGGGCGTTCGGGGAGAGAATACAAATATATATATATAAAGGCCAGTAAAGGATGGATAAGCAAGACAGAAGCTTATCATCCTCTAGTGAAGTCTTCTGGCTTTATGAAATACCATCGCTCCGGTAAGATATTATGGTCAAGATGGACGGTTCTGGTACGAAGAGAGAGAGAGAGAGAGAGAGAGAGAGAGAGAGAGAGAGAGAGAGAGAGAGAGAGAGAGAGAGAGAGAGAGAGAGAGAGAGAGAGAGAGAGAGAGAGAGAGAGAGAGAGAGAGAGAGAGAGAGAGAGAGAGAGCAGTTCTGGATTCCGCTTCACCGTGTAATCAACGAGGACACACACACACACACACACACACACACACACACACACACACACACACACACACACACACACACACACACACGGACACACTTCCCCCTTCACCTCACCACACCCGTCAACACTAACTTTCTGCTTCAAATCCTCTCTTTCTCCCCTCTCCTTCCATTCACTCCGCCTCTCTGCTTCCTCAAACCTTTCCTCTTCTACCACAGATAGTGACAGGAGGAGGCGTCGTGTCCCACCTGGTGAACCTAGTCGTCTTGGTGCCCCGCGCAGTGATACCTGGCGACGGGGAGCACCATGTAGAGTCCGGATCCACTCTTTCTCTCACCTGCTTCATTGAACAGGTGAGTCAAAAGGCGGCCAGGTTAGGTTAATTAATGTGACAGGTGGGTAATTAAATTGGGACGATGAGTGACGAGTGCTATTAATTATTTCCGTGTGTGTGTGTGTGTGTGTGTGTGTGTGTGTGTGTGTGTGTGTGTGTGTGTGTGTGTGTGTGTGTGTGTGTGTGTGTGTGTGTGTGTGTGTGTGTGTTTTAGTCTATATTTTTCTATTTCTTTAATGGTGCTTCATTATGGATGGTAAATCAGGAAAGTGGCAATCCATTTTTTCCCCCTTTAATGAGTATATTGACGTCTCTCTCTCTCTCTCTCTCTCTCTCTCTCTCTCTCTCTCTCTCTCTCTACAAACGGGTGCTGATTTCCATGGAACTAGCGTATAATCCGTAATAATCCCGCTCTCCCTTCATTTCCTCCTGTTCAGTTCATCCTCCCACACATACTCGTACTTTACTAGTGGGTGGGAGGAGCTTACCAGACATCCTCCATACAGTCCTTCACTTCTCCTGCTATTTGTTATTCCTATTCATCTTGCCCGTTCCTCCTCCTCTTGCTTCTCCCTTCATTCCTCTCTTCCTATGCGAGTTTCTGTCTATCTGCCCATTTCTTTGTCTCTACTCTTACTTTTCCCTCGGTGATATTACAATAGTTATTACTATTACAACTACTATTACTATTATCAAAGCAGCAACTGTTTTATATGTTTATCCATCTCTTTGTCTCTATGCATTTCTTTTCCACCACGACCACTACTACTACTACTACTACTACAACTATTACTGCTATTGCTACCACATCTGCTGAAACTACTTTTACCACTACCAATACCACCACTACTATTACTACTACTACTACTACTACTACTACTACTACTACTGCAACTACGACTATTACTACTACCATTCCAAAAACGCTCGCGCTTTTCACAAATTTTTCGTAGCAAAGGCAACATGAATAATAGAAGTACACAACAGTTGGGGAGGGAAAAACGTACCACAGGGAGCCATCAGGGCAGCCGCAGTGAGAGAGAGAGAGAGAGAGAGAGAGAGAGAGAGAGAGAGAGAGAGAGAGAGAGAGAGAGAGAGAGAGAGACACAGAGAGAGACTGCTTATCATTCTTCATTTCCTTTATTGCTTCCTGCACGGCACACAATTACATTTCAATCAAGGATAGTATATATATCTTTTACCTTCCTGTAATATTTTTTTTTTCTTTTGTGGCAAAATTTCTCGGAAGGGGAAAAATAACCGATATTTCTTTTATATGTTTCCTATTCCTCACGTCATTCACCTTTGTCCTTCACGCTTAAAAATAAATAAATCTGCTCTTTTTTTCATGTTTTGATGAGTTGAAGGGGTAAAGTTGCCGTTCCTCTCATGTCCGAGAATGGAATAAACTTGTTATCACAAATTTACGTGTGTTGTGCAGTGTTTGTGATTCTCTGCGTGGGAAGTGACTCTGCCTGCCTGCCTGCCTGCCTCTGTGTCTGTTTATTTGCCTGCCCGCCTGCTTGCGTCTGTCTGTCTGTTTGTCTGTCTGTCTGTCTGTCTGCCACCCTGCTTGCCTGCCTGCATCTGTCTACCTGTTTGTCTGCCTACCTGCCTGCTTACTTACTACTGGGTTTGTTTAGCTCCCTTTTGCCTCTCTGTCTTTCTGCCTCGCTTTTTCTGTCACGTTGTCTGCCTCCTCATTTTACGTACGTCTGTCTGTCTGCCTCCGTGTCTGGTTTGGTCCAGTCCGTGTGAATCTTTGTTTGTTTGTTTTGTTTGACCCGATACCTCAGTCTGATTTCGTTTCTATTTCTTTCAGGCTGCATGAATTAATATGTTTGTTTATTTGTGTGATTTCATGTATTTTTATGGCGTTATATAGATATGTGTGTCTTTCAATTTCTTTTTATTTGTCTTTCTCTGCGTGGTTCTTAGTGTCTCTCTCTCTCTCTCTCTCTCTCTCTCTCTCTCTCTCTCTCTCTCTCTCTCTCTCTCTCTCTCTCCGCTCGTTCGCTCGCTCGCTCTTTCGCTCCAATGGGTCCTTTCTCTCAGCCTTTCCCTCAGCTTACCCCGCC
Source organism: Portunus trituberculatus (assembly GCF_017591435.1). Lineage (NCBI taxonomy): Eukaryota > Metazoa > Arthropoda > Malacostraca > Decapoda > Portunidae > Portunus > Portunus trituberculatus. Next base: position 4,673,460 of record NC_059274.1, read on the forward strand.
AGCCATCTCACGGTTTTAATTTTCCTTCCTCTATATAATTAGGTTAGTTAACTCTCCCTTCGCCTGTCTCCTCTTCTTCCTATCCCCCCACACTTTCCTCAACTTTATCCGCTTCTGCCTCCTGTGTCCTTTTTCTCCTCCTCCTCCTCCTCCTCCTCCTCCTCCTCCTCCTCCTCCCTCTTCTTCTCCTCTTCCTCTGGCACCGGTTGCTGTTGCTGCTCTTCTTCCAACTTTTTACTTTTCTTGCCCTAAGGTATTCGTGTGTTAGAATATTCTTTTTATTTATGTTATTACACGAGTGTGTTTTCTTTTTTTTTATAAGTGTTTGCTTTTGTGTGTGTGAGTGCGGTGAAGCAACGTGACTGCCTAGATTGGTGTTTGTGTATGTATATGTAACTAAGTTTGTTGTGCGTGCACGTGTGTGTGTGTGTGTGTGTGTGTGTGTGTGTGTGTGTGTGTGTGTGTGTGTGTGTGTGTGTGTGTGTGTGTGTCGGTAGGTAGGTAGGTGTGTGTGCGTGTTGCATTCTATACACCTCTTATGATATAAAAGATAAACAACTTTTCATGATGTGAATAAAACAGTATAAAAAATATAAAGGAATGTTGTGTGTTAAAAGCCACTAGTCAATATCATAAATCAAGCAACATGGTCCCTCTGCGTTTCCTCTTTGTGTGTGTGTGTGTGTGTGTGTGTGTGTGTGTGTGTGTGTGTGTGTGTGTGTGTGTGTGTGTGTGTGTGTGTGTGTGTGTGTGTGTGTGTGTGTGTTTTATCTACATAACATATTACATTTTATCATTTATTTCACAGCTGAGCAAATATGAACACACACACACACACACACACACACACACACACACACACACACACACACACACACACACACACACACACACACACACACACACACACACACACACACACACACGCACACACTGCGTAGTGTAGTCGTTAACACGCTTGACTCACAATCAAGTGGCTCCGGGTTCGAGTCCCGGGAAGCGGGGAGGCAAATGGGCAAGCCTCTTAATGTGTCGCCCCTGTTCACCTAGCAGTAAAAAAGTACGGGATGTAACTCGAGGGGTTGTGGCCTCGCTTTCCCGATGTGTGTTGCGTGTGATGTGGTTTCAGTCCTACCCGAAGATCGGTCACTACGAGCTCTGAGCTCTTTCCGTAGGAGAAAGGTTGGCTGGATAACCAGCAGACGACCGTGGTGAATAACACACACACACACACACACACACACACACACACACACACACACACACACACACACACACACACACACACACACCCGGGGTTCGATTCCCTTGCCGGGTGGAGATATTTGGGTGTGTCTCCTTTCACGTGTAGCCCCTGTTCACCTAGCAGTGAGTAGGTACGGGATGTAAATCGAGGAGTTGTGACCTTGTTGTCCCGGTGTGTGGTGTGTGCCTGGTCTCAGACCTATCCCAAGATCGGAAATAATGAGCTCTGAGCTCGTTCCGTAGGATAACGTCTGGCTGTCTCGTCAGAGACTGCAGCAGATCAAACAGTGAATTACACACACACACACACACACACACACACACAGAGAGAGAGAGAGAGAGAGAGAGAGAGAGAGAGAGAGAGAGAGAGAGAGAGAGAGAGAGAGAGAGAGAGAGAGAGAGAGAGAGAGAGAGAGAGAGAGAGAGAGAGAGAGAGAGAGAGAGAGAGGCCCGGTGGCACTAAATGAAGCATGATTGAAGCGTTTCATTACAGCTTTCCTCGAAATTTTTAATCTTTTCTTGAACGAGGAAAAAATTTGTGAAACGAGTCTGTTTTTTTCCTGGAATATTGCAAAAGAAAAAAAAAGGTTTGCTTGACTGGGTAAACAATTATACAGATTCAACTTTCCTTTTCATGTTGTTTAACTTGAGGGGGTTTGAGGCAGAGGGGATATGAAGACTCTTTTAAATGTTGTTTTTGTTTTTGATGCAGTTGTTTGTCTTTTACTTAGTTACAGTTACGAAATTCTACCCCTTCACATTTTTGTTTTACTTTTCCTCATTGGCTTTGCTCTCATTTCACTGCGGCTTTTCAATATTATTTTCATTTATGGTTTTCTTCCAGTCGTCAAAGACTTCATTTCACTTTTTTTCTAAGTAAATTTTCTAACTCTCTCTCTCTCTCTCTCTCTCTCTCTCTCTCTCTCTCTCTCTCTCTCTCTCATATACATACACACATTCTTCATTCACACAAAGTTTCCCTCACGTCTCCCTCAGAGCGCTGCGGAGCCACAGTACATCTTTTGGTACCAGAATTCTCGTATGATAAACTACGACCGTGAGAGAGGAGGCATAAAGGTGCGCATCGAGACGAAGAACGACAGCAGGGTCATCTCGCATCTCACCATCGTGGACGCTCAGCCCTCAGACTCCGGCAACTACACCTGTGCCGCTGCCAACACCAAACTCGCGTCCATAGTGGTGTACGTTACGGAAGGTCAGTACTGAGATGTTGCACGGTGATGAAAAGTTAGAGTTAAATACAACTCCCAGTTTGGTGTAAGACGGTTGAAGCTTATGTCTGAAGGAATGAATTAAATGGAAATGCTATATTGGAGTCAAACACTATTATCATTTGAGTGTATGGCAGTTAAAGCTCATATCTGAAGAGGGAAATTGAGAGGAAAATTACGTATGGGAGTGAAGCAATGTTGATATTTGGGTATTAGGCAGCTTATGAAGGATCTAATTGAGTTAAGATTCCGTAGTTGTAATATAATGAAAGGAAGGTGTATAGAAGAGTACTGAAGGGTATAGCTCTTATATCATCACTCAAAAGTTTAGAAGAAAAACCATATGTCACTGAACAAAATGAGTCAACTTCTTAGGGCTTTGAATATTCTATGGCCAAACTTACGTGCTACTTAAGGTCGGCAGTAAAAAAAAAAAAATGTATAGCTATCATAAGACCCCTAAAATAGGTACAGCAGAGTGAAAAGAACCAAGTGAATAAGCAACAGTATGACATTTGATGGTGCGAGAGGGGCTGTACTTGAGGGGTGGCTGTTGAGTCTGTTTCATGGGGTGTAAGCGAGCACTAGAGAGCGTGATGGTGGTGTAGGAGGTCGTGACTGCTGTTGATAGGCTGGCTGAGAGGAAGTGTAATTGGGTTATCGAGGATTGGTAAGAGGCAAGAACATGGACACAAGTAATCAGGAGGAAGAGGAGGAGAAGGAGGAAGAGGAAGAGAAGGAGGTTAGGAAGAGGTAAGCTAAGATGTGAAGATGGTATGAGAGAAGACAGGATACAAGTAACCATAAGGAGGAGGAAGAGAAGGAGGAGGAGGAGGAAGGAGGAGGTTAGGAAGAGGTAAACAAGAACGTGAGGCTGGTATGAGAGAACATAGGATACGAGAAACCATAAAGAATAGGAAGAGAAGGAGGAAAAGGAGGAAGAGGAGGAGGATAAGTAGGAAGAGGAAGGAGATTAGGAAGACCCATAGTAGGACGAGAATCTAGTCTGAGAGAATGCAGGAGAATGAACACGAGGAATCAGGAGGAGGAAGAGAAGGAAGAGAAGGACAAAGAAAATGAAGTAGGTTAGGAAGAATCAGGAACCAACGCAATGCAAGACAGGGATGAGGCAGAACCACGAACACAATGAATCAGGAAAAGAAAAAAAAAAAGAAGAGGAGAAAGAAAAAGAGGTGTGAAGAGTTGAAAAAAGCCTCAAAATTTAGACTAAATTTAAGCTTCATTTTAGGCAGCGATGAGAGGCAGCCTATAAAACCTATTACCCATAAAACCCATCAACTATAAGGTTATCAGGGGTCTTTTTGTGGAAGGGAACAGCGGCAGGCGGGATGCAAGTTATTATATTTTTTCCCAGACCAAGTGATAACAATTCGCGGAGGAGGAAAGGGTCGGGCGGATGGAGTGGAGGGCTGACAGGCACCGTGGACCAACAAGAGTGTGCGGGAATAACTGTGCGGCAAGGAGTAGTGAAATTAGACTGGCTAAGACCGCAGAGTTTATACAGAGGGAGGGAATGTTTTGGTGTGTGTGTGTGTGTGTGTGTGTGTGTGTGTGTGTGTGTGTGTGTGTGTGTGTGTGTGTGTGTGTGTGTGTGTGTGTGTGTGTGTGTGTGTGTGTGTGTGTGTGTGTGTGTGTGTGTGTGTGTAACAGGGCCACGTAATTAGTAGGTCCACGGAGCTTGTTTAATAAATGTTCAGGGAGCGTCGTGTGGTGTAACTCAATTTGAATATAAGTACTAAAATACTATGACATGAGGGTAATATTTCTCCTTCTCCCTCTCCCTCTCTCTCTCTCTCTCTCTCTCTCTCTCTCTCTCTCTCTCTCTCTCTCACACAGCTAACAAGATCGCAGCCATCCAACCACGCGCCGTCGACCACTCCGTCAGTCTCCAGGCCGCTCCCCTCCTTGTGGCAGCCTTGGCGAGCCTCAACACACTCCTGCTACGCCACTGAAACTCGCGAAACGTCCCTGCTCCTCACCCCGCCCCAACCCTGCCGTGTGTGTGTGTGTGTGTGTGTGTGTGTGTGTGTGTGTGTGTGTGTGTGTGTGTGTGTGTGTGTGTGTGTGTGTGTGTGTGTGTGTGTGTGTGTGTGTGTGTGTGTGTGTGTGTGTGTGTGTGTGTGTGTGTGTGTGTGTGTGTGTGCGGTTGGATTACGGTTCCCTCACGAGTCTAAACGTACAGAAGGCTCCGCAGGGAACGATTAACTACACACCACAGACATTATCGTGACCTCCTCCTCCTCCGCCTCCTTCTCCTTCTCCTCTTACTCCTCCTCCACCACCTCCTCCACCTCCTCCTCCTCCTCCTCCCAGGTAATACTCACCCTTCCACCCAAGAAAAAAATTAACCTTGCCTTCCGTAGCATTGTTTTACTTTGCTCTTGCAGTTCCTTCAAGCGCACAGGTAGGAGTGTAAACATTAAATGGGGGAGGAAGTTCTGTAATTCTTTTCTCCTCCTCCTTCCTTTCTACTTCCATCCGCGAGTGGTGTTTACGTGTAACAGAATAGGAAGAGAGAGCGAGAGCGAGAGCGAGAGCGAGAGAGAGAGAGAGAGAGAGAGAGAGAGAGAGAGAGAGAGAGAGAGAGAAAGAGAGGTGATTTGTTCACGTTCTTCGTGTTCTAGACAAAAATGTTTACGGAAATTACTTGAAGCATCGCAACAAAGAAATAGCATTTTTCTCTCTCTCTCTCTCTCTCTCGCTTTCTCTCTGTCTCACGAACGCTATAAGAAATATTGCACACACACACACACACACACACACACACAGAGAGAGAGAGAGAGAGAGAGAGAGAGAGAGAGAGAGAGAGAGAGAGAGAGAGAGAGAGAGAGAGAGAGAGAGAGAGAGAGAGAGAGAGAGAGAGAGAGAGAGAGAGAGAGAGAGAGAGAGAGAGAGAGAGAGAGAGAGAGAGAGAGAGAGAGAGAGAGAGAGAGAGAGAGAGAGAGAGAGAGAGAGAGAGAGCCAGCCTTCACTCAACAATGAAAACAAAGAATCTTATTTTTTACACAAGCAAGAGAGGGAGCTGGCGCTGGGAGGCACGGGTCGTTCTCTCTAATTACTGGGTACTGGTAGTGATAATTGAGACACATCCCAGGTATATTTCATGACCAGCTGATATACTGTGGAGGAGAGTAACAGTTAAACCAAAAACGGGCGGTATTAAGTTATTTTCTTTCTTGTCTTTCGCTCTTTCTTTCATGATTGCCAACATTTACGAGTGTGTTTAAGGATCTCATCAGGGAAGTAATAAAGAAAGGTGATAAATGAACAGGTAAAGGGAAAATAAGTGAATAATTATTGTTTCTCTTTTATAGAACGTCCTGTAAAGAAATGTAAAGGACAAAAAATGTGATATAAAACAATGCCACAACCTCCTCCCTCTCCTCCTCTCCTTTTTCCTTCTCCTCCTCCTCTTCTTCTTCCTCCTCCTCTTCCTCCTTCTTCTCCTCCCACAAAAATAATAGGACAGGTTAAAAAGGTTTACTCTTGAAACTCAGAAATGTAGAGGCACGATTATGTCAGTTTTTTTTTCTTTTTGCTTTTTCAAGCCGTGGTGTGCTTATGCATGTGTGTGTGTGTGTGTGTGTGTGTGTGTGTGTGTGTGTGTGTGTGTGTGTGTGTGTGTGTGTGTGTGTGTGTGTGTGTGTGTGTGTGTGTGTGTGTGAGAGAGAGAGAGAGAGAGAGAGAGAGAGAGAGAGAGAGAGAGAGAGAGAGAGAGAGAGAGAGAGAGAGAGAGAGAGAGAGAGAGAGAGAGAGAGAGAGAGAGAGAGAGAGAGAGAGAGAGAGAGAGAGAGAGAGAGAGAGAGAGACTGTACATGCAGCACGGAACGACTGTCGCAAGAACTCCACACACAAACACACACACACACACACACACACACACACACACACACACACACACACACACACACACACCGGAAAGACATCAGAGGCTGCTGGGACCTTCGCCAGGCACACCTCCTTCCTGGATTCGAGGGGAAAACGAGCTTGAACAACGGAGGTCAGAGGAGCGCAGCCTCGGGTTGTGGCGGAGGACAATGGGGAGGAAAATGATTAGGACGGAGGGAGTGAAGGAAGGACAAGGGACAAAGGTGGTGGTGGTGGTGGTGGTGGTGGTGAGGCTGCTCCTGCTACACGCGAACGCTCTCTATCTCTTTGCTTCAGCGTCGGCGTCAGTAGTGGAAGTATTGATGAAGGCAAGAAAAGCACGGCGGGAAAACTGTGTACTCGTGATTCCGTTACTGAGACTAAACGAATCTAAGGCAAAACCTGAGTGAAACTGAAACTGAAAAAAAAGAAATAGTACAGAAAATGTAGGAAAGTATTTGTAACCGAAAATGGAAGAATTGAAGAAAAACGTTTGTGTGCTTGTGACTGTGACTGGAAAACATTGCAAAGAAGCGCGTAGAAGTGAATTTATGGTTGAAAAAATAGTAATTACTATAACAAAAAGTGTGGCAATGATTCTGTGAATTATAAAAAGAATAAGGAAGTGCGTGTGAATTAATGTGATTGAAAAGACAGTTACAAAAATTAAATATAAAAAAAAATACAGCGAGAAAACTCAAACTAAGAGATTATGACTGAAGAGATTATAATTACTGAGGCAAATATATTATGTGACGGTGACTGAACTGAAAACACAGCAGGAAAATACTTGCACAGTAACTAAGAATATATTAGTATTTGTGTCAGATAATGCAATAGTCACAAGGTCAATAGAAAATGTGTGTTTGCGTTAGTCACATCATGACTACACCAAATACAGTTACGCCTATGAAGGACTGGAAAAAAAACATAAAAAAAAAAAAAAGTAAACCATATGTATATAAAAAAGAAACACTGATAAACGTATATAAAAGGTAAGTCACACATAAGATAACATGATCACAGCATGAAAATTAACAGAAAGCTCAAGCCTTGAAAAGAAATAAAACTCAAATAACCAAATAGAAAAAAAGGAATGAAAGAAAGCAACTGGAAAATAAGAGACTGAACTTGAGCCCATGTGGGGAAATAAAGACTCGGAATATTTCTGCTTCGCCGTTTATGCTTAAGTAATAGTGTCTTCATAAGTTTTGGGCGTGTGTTCAACTCCACAGTGACATTAAATATTTTTGTGAAGTTCGGTTGTCAAGAAAATAGCAAAATGTTCCCAGAGAGAGAGAGAGAGAGAGAGAGAGAGAGAGAGAGAGAGAGAGAGAGAGAGAGAGAGAGAGAGAGAGAGAGAGAGAGAGAGAGAGAATGTGTGTAGCATAACCCCCTCTGTTTAAAGGACAATGTATTGATGTAAATATATTTGTTTTCTTAGTGTCACGATGTTTTAACGAAGACGTATATTACCGTTTAGCATTTGTCTAATGAGGAGAGTCAGTCAGTCAGTCACTCACTCATTTAGTCAGTCACGCATCAAAAGGCCATCCTCATCAGCGCGGAAAGGACAAAGTGAGAAAATTCGCTGCAAGAAAACAGAAAGTATTTAGCTAAGTATGCCAAAAGTCCAGGCAAGACTGAAGTTGTATTTTTACCCTTATTTTCCTCTGTCCGTGTGCGTTTGTGAGTGCATGTGCGTGTGTGAGTATGACGGGAAGAGAGGAGATGGGATGAGAGGATGCTGCGGGCTGGAGATCAAGGCAAGAAAGGGAACGGGGAGGCAAGGCAGCGTACAGAGCATGGGAGTATGTGACTGCCGCAGGAATGTGGTGGAATGGAGGTGAAACAGTGGTGAGGAACGTATAGTAACGTGGCGGTGTGGGTAAAGGTGCGTGTTGACTATCCTAGGCTGAAGTGGTGAAGGTGAAAAGTGTAATGGAATGTTCGTAGTGTTTGTTTGTGTGTGTTTATGTGGTGGTGGTGGTGGTGGTGGTGTGTTTGCTGTGGTGGTGTAGTGATAGCTGTGGTGATGGTATTGTGTGTATGGGAGGGGTGGGGGGAGAAGGGTTGGATGCTTGCACACCACCATCACAATCTGCGACTAGTGATGGTGATGATACTGATAATGATGTGATGAGGATGGTGATAGTAATGGTGATGGTGAAGGTAAAGGCCAAGTATATTTATGAAGATGACGTCACGAAAGGCGATTATAATTATAGTGGTGATGATGGTGGTGGTGATGGTGATGACGATGATAGTGGTGTAGCAGCGATGATGCAGACAACACCACATCGATCTAGGCAACGAGGTCACGGAGGAGAGAGAGAGAGAGAGAGAGAGAGAGAGAGAGAGAGAGAGAGAGAGAGAGAGAGAGAGAGAGAGAGAGAGAGAGAGAGAGAGAGAGAGAGAGAGAGAGAGAGAGAGAGAGAGAGAGAATGTTGCACGATTCTCTTCATTTCACTTTAGTGACATCCTTTCTTTTACCACCGAATTGCAGCGGCTGTTTGTGACGTGTATATTAAAAAGAAAGCGTTGACGTGGCACTTATACTTAAATTAGGGCTATTTTCAAAGCTGTGTGTGTGTGTGTGTGTGTGTGTGTGTGTGTGTGTGTGTGTGTGTGTGTGTGTGTGTGTGTGTGTGTGTGTGTGTGTGTGTGTACATACTT
>NC_059274.1:4695000-4707500 GCF_017591435.1 Portunus trituberculatus
TAAATGAAACATATAAAATAATAACAAAAACGAAAAACAGTAAAAAAAAAAAAAACAAGGATATATTTGAACCCCAGTATATATGACGATGGGAAAGAAAACAACAAGGAGAGTGAAATATAAAACAAATTTCGTATTGAAGAGAAGGGGATGAGGAAAAACAGGAATAAAAATGTTGGGAATCACAGAGAGTATCAATGTTAGCGGGAGGACAGAACACAGCCAAAAGGTCATCAAATATTACGAAAAATACACAGGGACACAGAATATCAGTCACCAATGCACACTAGGGTTTTCAAAGGACACGAGGGAACTTAGGCAAATATCGAGCGTAGGTTTCAAGAGTTAGTAAACATCCTCAAATTACAAGACAAACTATGCAAATCTATACTCACACTGCCTATGTAATTTTTCATGTATTATTGAAAATCGAGATGGAAAAAAGTCTCATCCTAACTTTCAATTAAGAATATAGGAAAAAAAGCGAAGGTGGAAGAAATCATCAGGTCTACACATAACACAGAAACGCTGAAGCAAATTCAAAACTTCTCACATCTAGGACATGCCAGTGACCAGATCAAGAAGTGCGTGACGTGAAGAAGGAATTTATCGAAGAAAAAAAACCAGGCAATTGCAATAAAAAATGACACAGTTTGCTCATGAGGGTGATGCAATACCACTGTGGAGGACGCGAGTGAGAAGATTAAAGATGAGTGACCTGACCACGAATGCAAGAAGACATGAGAGATTGCCATTCAAGAGGCGACACTCAAGATTCATAAGTGACCTGAGCTGACCTTACCTTCCTGTCCACCTGTCTTTCCATACCTTAAAGAGACAGAAATATAAGAAAACAAGAGGGATCGTAGTTCAAGAGGCGACGCACATAATTCATAAGTGACCTCAGTTAACAGAGTCTTGCCCTTCTGTCCATTAGTCTCTACGTAACCTCTCTCCTTCCTTCACTTCAATCTGGCGTTTCCACAGAAGCAATAAGAGGAGCTATAAAAAACAAGTATGAACAGGGACAACCAAATTAAGTTTCATGGGTAAATCTGACAAAGAGCGACAGTTAAAGAAAGACAAAACAATAATAAAACGAGAGAGAGAGAGAGAGAGAGAGAGAGAGAGAGAGAGAGAGAGAGAGAGAGAGAGAGAGAGAGAGAGAGAGAGAGAGAGAGAGAGAGAGAGAGAGAGAGAGAGAGAGAGAGAGAGAGAGAGAGAGAGAGAGAGAGAGAGAGAGAGAGAGAGAGAGAGAGAGAGAGAGAGAGAGAGAAAAAAACAAGCGCAATAAGAAGAAGAACAAGACGAATGACAAGGTAAGAGGAATGAAGGGAGGGAATGAGGGGAGCAAAAAAAAAAAAAAAAAGATGACAGAAGATTGAAGGGAATCGTCGAAGACAAATAGTTGAAAGAAAATAGATGGAATAGGAGGAGGAGGAGGAGGAGGAGGAGGAGGAGGAGGAGGAGGAGGAGGAGGAGAAGACATTCAAGTAGAAGAGAAGGATGAGGAGGAAGAAGAGCATGGCAAGGAACCGTTCAAGATGGGAAGGAAGATGAGGAAAAGGAGAAAAAAAATATAGAAGACGTTGGAAGGAGGAGGAGGAGGAGGAGGAGGAGGAGGAGGAGGAGGAGGAGGAGGAGGAGGAGGAGGAGGAGGAGGAGGAGGAGGAGGAGGAGGAGAAATAGGACGTGTGAGCTTAGGAAGGCCGGGTGAGTGAAGGGACCAAGTTTCCCACAAGAAGTGATATGAATTAAGTTTGGAGAGCGCAGACCTTCAGAGTGGAAATTTGGCTTTAAACTCGAGAATATGAGAGTGACGGGGCTTTCTGTCTATCCCCTTCTTCCGCTCTCTCCCTCTCTCTCTCTCTATCTCTCTCGTAGCGTACATGACAAACACTACATTTATACACACACTTTTTATTTTTACGTAACAAAAGGTAAACAAGACCATTACTTTACCTTCCTTTGAGTATACGATCAGTATTTTTCCTTTGCGTTCCGTAAATAAGTCAGTGTACTGTTAATGTTTTCCCAGTGTATTTCCGCCTTAATTCTCTCTCATTTAATCGAGTTAGCGCCGCGTACCTCGGAAATTACTGCCTTCACTTTCCTATGTGTTTTCCTCCTGCAGTGTTAGAGAAATTGTATACCCTCATCTGCTTATTATTTTCACGGTAGTCTTTTTAATACAAGTGATGCAGTGTTACGATGAAGCTCGATTAAAAAGTAAATAGAACGCAAGAAAAAATGGTACAGTGGAACCATGAGCGCTTTGGGGTCCGAGGGGTCTCCAAGTACACGGGTTCGAATCCTGTCCACGGTCTGAGTGTAGGTTGGGCTTCCTCACTCAGGGCAACGGTTTCCTAGCGGGTGGGCTTTGAGATAGGAGGTACCCTAAAAAGTATCCCCTTTAGCCCATAAATTCCTGTGAAAAGCCCACATGGTATAAACAAAAAATAAAATAAAATAAAGCAAGTGATTCCAAAGCCATTACTTCTACACGTGGCAGACCCTTAGTAAATTACATGCCTTTTTCTCGTCATCATCCTTGTTTTCCATATTGCAGGAGGAATCTTTCGTGTCCTGCAGCACTTTGAGGAAGTGTATTGCTGGTGAAGGGAACATCTACACCTTCATATTCTGGTGTTATTATAAAGGAAAATGTTGAGTTTTTTCCTTCTTTGTAACGCTCAACTAGGCAATGTTTCCTGGGCCATTAATTTCATGTACATCTCTCTCTCTCTCTCTCTCTGTGTGTGTGTGTGTGTGTGTGTGTGTGTGTGTGTGTGTGTGTGTGTGTGTGTGTGTGTGTGTGTGTGTGTGTGTGTGTGTGTGTGTGTGTGTGTGTGTGTGTGTGTGTGTGTGTGTGTGTGTTTCACTGTTTCACTGTTTGATCTGCTGCAGTCTCTGACGAGACAGCCAGACGTTACCCTACGGAACGAGCTCAGAGCTCATTATTTCTTTGTGTGTGTGTGTGTGTGTGTGTGTGTGTGTGTGTGTGTGTGTGTGTGTGTGTGTGTGTGTGTGTACAGTACATCTCTCTCTCTCTCTCTCTCTCTGTGTGTGTGTGTGTGTGTGTGTGTGTGTGTGTGTGTGTGTGTGTGTGTGTGTGTGTGTGTGTGTGTGTGTGTGTGTGTGTGTGTGTGTGTGTGTGTGTGTGTGTGTGTGTGTGTGTGTGTGTGTGTGTGTGTGTGTGTGTGTTTGTTTTGTAGCGCGTCAGGAAAGATATTCGTCTGGCTAATTGATTTCCTCAACTTGACGTACGACGCACTGAGTAATTACGTGCCCCACCCGTGCCAATAGCAACGTGTGTGTGTGTGTGTGTGTGTGTGTGTGTGTGTGTGTGTGTGTGTGTGTGTGTGTGTGTGTGTGTGTGGGTGTGGGTGTGGGTGTGTTGTTCATTTGCTTCGTGAAACTTTGGTGATCTCTTCCACCCGTCCTAGTTTTTTCATTATCTCTCTCTCTCTCTCTCTCTCTCTCTCTCTCTCTCTTTCAGGCACCCACGCACACTCCTTAGCTGTTGTCCACTCCTCCTCCCCCTCCTCCTCTCTAACTCCTGCAACTTATTCCTTTCTTGGGGTTAATGTTCGCTTTGGGAATAAGGGGAAGGCCAGCGGCGAAATACACAAAAATCTCTTATATTTTAGCATTTTCTACCACACTCTCCCTCCTCTATATTTTGCAATTTTACTCTGAACTCCCCCTTTGTTTCCTGCAGACGAGACACTCTTTGGAAATTTACCGCATTAATATGTTAGTAAGTCATTTTTATTGACACTCTGGCTTAGGAATTTACGGCATGTTTAATATGGTACTAAGTCAGCTGCATTGATTTTTCGGCGCTCTGAATCGGGTTGAGGGGGGTTGTGTATTGTGGGTACGAGTGGATATCAAGCGGCAACACATCTTGGGACCCTAACAACAATTTTCTTTATGTTCTGGGGAGTACGGGAAAGTGTTGAAAAAGAAAGTTTAAAAAGTTCATAATTCCGGGCCTGAAAAAGATTACAACAGGACGAATCACAAAAGAAGTTGGTCAATTTAGTTTCTGAGAAGATCTCTTGAGTCTCCTCTTTTGAAACAACTTGAGTCGTCGCATGGAGGAATCAAATCCAGAGCCTACTAATATAATGATGACGATACTGCTTACTTCTTGCATTAGTGACGTGGACAGAGTAGGAGAGAGTAAGTGGAGCCTTGGGTTTAGACTCTAGAAAAAAATATCATATAGACAGTGTGTAGAAAAAGAAAGGAGTGATATGAATATTATTGCATGTAGAGGGAGTGTATAAATGTTTAGTGTGGCAGAGAAAGGCGTGATGTAAGGCTACCATCTGTTTGGGGAGGGCATAAATGGCTGCTAGTAAGGGCGGGAAAGATGTGATCTACGACTATTACGGCTTGTTGAGGGAGGATATGAATTCTTGCTGGTATGGTAATGCTGTGAGTGGTGAAGGTGGACGCGTACATACAGTGTCTATATGAGGCAGCCGTCCATGTGCTGGTAGTTATATGCACACACGAGAGCATTAGAAAGTCAGATTATATTAATTCCACCAACTCCCCGCTTCTGTGCGACACTCTCCAAGAGTCTCCCCCGCGTTGTAGTGCTGCATATTGTTGTCTTCTGCTGCTGTTAACACGGACACTGCTCTATCGAATTTGCTAACTGCGAGGCTGGTGCAGTGTGGCCTCACTGCACTGGCCTCGCCGCCGCACTTGTTTTGTCTATCTTACAAAAGTGGATGTTTACACGGGACACAAAGACAAATACTCCCGTGTCTTGACTAATGAATGTCCTTGGCTACCTAGTTTCCTTCCTGTAATCAACACACCTTACTCCTACTGTTGTACTCCTGCTTTCCTTTGAAGAGACTAATTGCTACACTGACTCATCTTGCCCTCGACGCTCTGTAACCGTACACTGGTCTTGTAAAAGCATCATATTGAACAGTGTCCTTTTACGCCCTTTGTTATATATTTCCACTTTACCACCATTGCTTTATTTGTTTCATTTTTACTCTCACCTTTGTTATTTGTTTCACCTTTTTTTTTTATACCTTTGTTACAGTCACTATATATTCTCGTCATACACCTCACTATATACATTTTGCTGGACTATTTCATTTTCGCTATATTCTTTTGCTGATCCTCCTTCACTCGCCATAGGAAATTCAGAACAGAATGGCAGCTAAATTTCCTCATTCCATTGATTAACTAATTGGATGAAATGCAAGACCAATATCCATCTTTCACTGATTGTATTCTAAACATCACTTCCTGATCTACAATTGACACTCTCTTACTTCCAGATTCTCTACGTATAATAAGAGATGTTAGCGCGGTCTCAGTCTACTTTCAATCAGTGGCTGGATACATTCTAATTAACCAACACTGATCTTGTTTCAACAGAATTCTCCAACACCGCTCCTTCACATTGTGCTAGATTATCTCGCTCCTTCTTTCGATGACAGTAAGCTTAGGAAAACCCACATCGATCTTGCTTCAACGTTATTCATATTCAATGCCTCGAAAGCGACAACGCGGCAACTGTCCTCCACCTCGGTCATTTACTTTTTGTTTTCTATTTCACCAGAAAAAAGCGATTCGCAACAGAGTTAATCTACTAATTGTTGCTAGCTAAAGTTTTCTTCGTTTCCCTATCCTTATCCCGCGCCATAAAACTCTGCATGCGCCACTAACCACTTACTGCGTTTCAAACACCATCATGTATCCAACTTAGCACTTTGCAACTCGACAACCCTGAACTGCATGTGCAATAACGTTACAACTACACCATTTGCCTCACAACCAGTTACAATCCCATCATTCACATTCACAACTGCCACTTTCATCATCCCACAGCACAGCCACACTGCGCTCACCTGCCATCCCCTGCCACACCTTTACCTGCCCCTCGTAACCCGTCCACACCTCTCCACACCCTGAGCCATCATGCATCTGCTGTCTGAATGGAAGCACAAAAAATATCACGAAAATGGGAAAGGAAAGGGATAACCAACCTTCGTCTCCATTGGTCGCCTTACCTGAAAAAAACCCAGGTAGGCATTGACTTAACCTTTCACCTTCAACCATTTCATCTCTCTCTCCCTCTCTCTCTTTCTCTCTCTCTTCCCCTCCACATCACTTCACCCTCTATACTCTTCTATTGCTCCCTTATCCCTATCCCTCCCCCTGTCTCCTGCCACCAGCCCCTCCAAAAGCCCCTGCAGGCCTCACCACCAGCCACTCCGCTCTCTTTCTCCCTCTCTTTGCCTCTCCCTCTTTTCCCCAGCAGCGGTAGTTTGGTGGCGTTGGTGTTAATTATAGAAGCCATTTGTCCCCGTCGCCCACCGCTTCTGCTGCTGTTGCTGGTGTGTGTGTGTGTGTGTGTGTGTGTGTGTGTGTGTGTGTGTGTGTGTGTGTGTGTGTGTGTGTGTGTGTGTGTGTGTGTGTGTGTGTGTGTGTGTGTGTCGGGAGGTGCGGCACGTGACATGTGGGAAGGTGCGGGTGTGCGTGTCAAGAGAGAAAGTTTTTCTCTGGACAGACATTTGTAAAAGCTTGACGATACCGTTTCGTTTAGTGTATCATGAAATAAAAACATACGGAAATACAACTCCTACCACTATTCGAGCGTGTTTTTATTTTTTTATGTTTGTGTCTATTAATTCCGCTGATGGAGACTTTTTTTTTAAGGAGAAATTGAAGTGGAGGTGTGTGAGCATACTCGTATCCGTTACATTTTTACCTGCAGTGTGTGTATCCAGTCATATCTATATCTATCTATCTATCTATCTATCTATCTATCTATCTATCTATCTATATATATATATATATATATATATATATATATATATATATATATATATATATATATATATATATATACAACCACATTAGGAGAATGAAAAGATGGCAACGTGTAGCGTGTAAACTTCCGCCGCTCTCAAACTTCCTGCTCGAAGTTCAAGTAAGGTAAAGGAATCACCAGCGCTTTTAGGAGAGGTAAATTTTGGGTCAAAGAGTTAGGTAAAGCGAAAGAAGGAGTCAGAGCCAGGAGAGGTTGAGGCGAGGCAGGTCCTGCGCACCGCTGTCTGCTGCCTCGATGCCGCGCGGGAGTGCAGCTTCATAAAGCAATTTGCCGGGAATCAAACGCAATTTGGGAGGCACCAGTCGAACGCATTACGAAGTTTAGCGCGTTTAATCAATTTCTGTTTAAATCTACTATTCTTGCGCACTTGGTCATTGTGAGTGTATGGCGGGGAGAGGACAGCGTGGATGCAGAGAGACGGATGAAACGAGGCACGGAAACGATCAGGGGAAAAAAAAGTAGGGAAGTAAAGAGGATTGAGGGAGAGGAAAGAAGTGAGGCAGTAAAGGGAACACAGTGCAGTCGAGGAGGATGGTATAGAGGCTTAGAATGCGAGTAAAGGAGGGCGAAGTGGATGGAACAAGGGAACACAGGAAGAGAGAGAGAGAAATAAGCCAAAGAGTGGAGGAAAGACTAGAAACGATACGAAGGCGGAGAAACGAAGAAGGAGGGAGAAAGAAAGAGAGAAAGAGGGTGGGTGAGTGTGTATGTGTATGTGTGTATGTGAAGAGGAGAGTGGGAAGAAAAGAGAGGAGAGAAAAGAAGGTGGCGGCTGGTCGGAGGACAAAGTCGGAATTCACTTGGACAATATTTCGCTGGACCGGCTCGTGTGTTGAAGCCAAACGAGGAAGCGGTGGTGAGGATTCCAGGGCTGGGGGAGAGCGGCGGGAGTTGGGGAAGCTGTGGGAGGAGGGGAGGTTGGTTTGGGCGGCAGGGAACGGGGGATAAGGGGTGCAGAGTCGGCAGTGTAGGCAGTGGTGGGGAGAAAAGAGCAGGCTTAAGTACATAGGGACGCGGGTGGCGATGTCTTGAGGTACCGACTGAAGGAATATCATGGAAAACAGGAGAGAGAGAGAGAGAGAGAGAGAGAGAGAGAGAGAGAGAGAGAGAGAGAGAGAGAGAGAGAGAGAGAGAGAGAGAGAGAGAGAGAGAGAGAGAGAGAGAGAGAGAGAGAGAGAGAGAGAGAGAGAGAGAGAGAGAATTTTCATATTTCTTTATCGTCTCACACACACACACACACACACACACACACACACACACACACACACACACACACACACACACACACACACACACACACACACACACACACACACACACACACACACACACACACACACACACACACACACACAGTAATATAAAACCTAGATCCGTAAACTAAAGCTTACATCAAAGAGAGAGAGAGAGAGAGAGAGAGAGAGAGAGAGAGAGAGAGAGAGAGAGAGAGAGAGAGAGAGAGAGAGAGAGAGAGAGAGAGAGAGAGAGAGAGAGAGAGAGAGAGAGAGAGAGAGAGAGAGAGAGAGAGAGAGAGAGAGAGAGAGAGAGAGAGAGAGAGAGACCAGGAGAGTCGCTGAGCAAACTTCAAGAGCTACTGCCTTGGAGGGAGAATAAAGCAAGCTAGGAGGATATTCAACACACACACACACACACACACACACACACACACACACACACACACACACACACATAGTACTCAATCTCCAAAGGGACCACGCACACCACAAGGACACCACGCCACGCCACTCCAGCCACTCCTATGCACCGCCACTGCTGCCGCTTTTCCAGGTACACGTGTTGGTACAAGACGTCACCTTCAACCATATTATGTACTTTTATTTTTCGGCTGCACAAACTTTCATTGGCATTTGATTTCTTTTTCTGTTTACATTTCGTGTGTTTTTTTCTAACACATGAACCTTTATTTAATTTTTTTTTGTACTATACTCCCTTGCAGTGTTCCGGTTAATACAAAAGAAAATATAACAAAAACTAGGAGATAAATGAGACAAAGGTTTCTTTCTAACTCTTTCAGTGTCGCAGGTAATCCTTTAACTTTTAAAACACATTCTGCTCTACATTCTCTAACTTTCATATGCTAAAAGTCTAAATTAATCTCTATTCTCTCTCTTTCATCCATGCTTTTTTTTTTAACGCTGCTATGAATGCTAACTAGGGTCCACCACAGCAATAAAAGATAAGAACGTGTTACGGTTGTATCTTACTTTTCTTTGGTAAACTCAGGAACTCCCTACCTGCTTCTATACTTCCAACTTTCTATAACTTGCTTTCATTCGAGGGGAGGTTTCAAGACATTTATTCCATTGTTTGGTTAACTCTCTCGGACCTGCAAGAAGGCTGGAAACCTAGTGGGCCTTTTCTTTTCGTTTTATGTTGCCCTTGACCAGCTTTCTACTCTTACATAAAAAAACATGACTTAGTTAATTATCTGAAAGACTAATGCTAATTCATAACGATAAGTGATTGGAAAAAATAAATGTGTAGCAGTTGTAACACGAAGCAGGTGTGAAAATTCCAGTAAAAAAGCCGAAAAAATGTTAACAATAAGAATGCAATTAGTAGGAATTTATAAGAGTATGAAGAACGCAGTAAAAAGTGCCACATACCAGCAGCAAGAATGGGATTTTGTGTGCGGGGAATGAGTATGAAAGAAATGAAGTAAAAAATGAGAAAACGCATTAAAAAAGAGTGCAGTTAATGGATCCGTTTGAATGGAAGTGTGACGAATGAAACAGAACCAGAAAGAAGGCAATAAAGATGGAATCAATAGTGCCTTTGAGACCACCAGGAAAAAAAGGAAATATGCAAAACAGCTATTACAAAGTATATAACAATGACAAAAAATATTAAGGAAAAGAGATCAGAATTCAGTAGAAGAGAAGTAATGATTGTAAAAAATTAGCAATGCACGTGATTTAAAGGCAAGGGAGAACATTCGTGCAGGAAAAATAAGTGCCATTAATCTTTTACTGTTAAAACCCAAGCTCGAGAAACTATTCAGAATGTGACGGACGAAAAAGTAAGATTCCTCACTTTTTTCATTTACTTATTTATGTTCTATGAGATATGCAAACAACAAGAAAAAAGGTTACAAGCAAATAAGTGAAAAAAATATATAAATAAATAAATATAGATGAATAAATAAATAAAAAATAAATAAATAAATGGATGAAGAAACACTAAAATAAAAACAGAGAAAAAAAATTGAACTGGAAGCAAATATATTTTTTAGCGATACTTCGATACCACCACCACTACCACCACTACTACTACGAGTATAACGAACTGAATTCCACTAGTACCAGTAGGAGATAATATTCACGAATTATAAACGACTATGCCACCTGATCTCGCTACTAACTGCTCATACTGCCGAGGAAATGTAACTGGATTCATCTTTGCACTACCCTGAGCGGCACACACATTTCAGCTTCACGCGCCACTTGAAACATCTCTGCTTTGCCACAGCGGACCAATTAAACCTTCTAAATAACATGCGTACTGAGGAAACCCGTCCCAGTTGCCACGTGCCCCGGAGTCAGGGATATCACCCACCACAGACTTAAGGGGATGATGAGAACTGAGGCCATGTTAGCAGTTTCATCTTATGGTCTCAACTTTACCATTAAATAACACTTGAAAGAATCTTTATTTTAGAAAACGGGGAACTTTGGGATGATTCTCAGAACTTCCGTTTAACGCATAGCAAATCAACTAAACATGTGTAATTCCAGATTAATTAAAAAATGGCAAAGGAAACACTGGTCCTTCATCATGGAAAGAGGAAAAGTATCTCGAAATTACCTCAGGTGGCGAAGAGAACATGAATCCTTAATTAGAGAGGAAAATTATCGTCACTTCAAACTCTTCCACTGAGCTTTACGAATAATGGACAAAATACCAGAAAGTTTTAAGGCGATAACAGACTGCAACGCCGCGGAACAAAGAGAGAGAGAGAGAGAGAGAGAGAGAGAGAGAGAGAGAGAGAGAGAGAGAGAGAGAGAGAGAGAGAGAGAGAGAGAGAGAGAGAGAGAGAGAGAGAGAGAGAGAGAGAGAGAGAGAGAGAGAGAGAGAGAGAGAAAACACCACATTGACACAGCGTAGCATGCCATTCCTTAGAACTCGTCTCTTTTGTCGACCATAGTGAAATACATAGAGCAATTATCAGCGAACACCTGACGCAGCACCTTAATCACTGCCACCTGTTATCCGGCGGCCAGTGGGGATTGAAGGGAAGCCAATCTGCATCTGGCCTTCTGCAGCTGCTCTCTATAAACGGAACAATGACCCCGATTCAAGTCCGGTCAACCTAGACATCGGCCCAGACAATGTTGAGGCGTTTCACCTTGTTCGCCCCAGGGATCAGGAACAAAGGGCGCTTCTGAGATGTCCCTAGCGAGTTGTGAAGTTGTTAGTCACCAGGCGTGTGGCGAAAGGAACGGCGGAGGGTGGAGTGGGATGGTAGATAAAGGAACATCGTTGTCTTCACTGCTTGTTATTGCGGACACTAACCAAACATATGCAGGTAGATAGATAGATAGATAGATAGGTATGGATGGGTGGATGGATGGATAGATACATACATACATGGATAGACAGATAAATAGATAGATAGATAAATAAATAGATAGAGGGAGAGATAAACAGATAGATGGATGGGTGAATGGATATATATATATATATATATATATATATATATATATATATATATATATATATATATATATATATATATATATAGATAGATAGATAGATAGATAGATAGATAGATAGATAGATAGATAGATAGATAGATAGATAGATAGATAGATAGATAGATAGATAGATAGATAGATGGATAGATAGATAGATAGATAGATAGATAGATAGATAGATAGATAGATATAGATATAGATATAGATAGATAGATAGATAGATAGATAGATAGATAGATAGATAGAAAGATAGATAGATAGATAGATAGATAGATAGATAGATAGATAGATAGATAGATAGATAGATAGACAGACAGACAGGATATATAGATAGATAGACATAAATAGATAGACAGTTAGATAAAGAAATAAAGAAACAAACAAACAAACAAACAAACAAACAAACAAACAAACAAACAAACAAACAAACAAACAAACAAAAGAAAAAAAAAAAAATAAAGAGATGATAAATAGATAGACGAAAAGGGATACACCCCACACATATATAAACACAAACTCACTCTCCTCAATCATTCACCACACACATACATACCTACCCACACACGCACACACACACACACACACACACACATATACAAAACACACAAAGCACACACACACAAAGCACACTCATTGGTTATAATTAGGTAGCCTTACACGATTAATCTATCCTTACTTAATCAACATTAGAATAAGTAACTGTTGACCCTCATGCAAGCTGGCGGGCTTTGCAATACGCTCTCAATGTCACGCTGCAAAACAGAACTGTAAAAAACCTAACAGTTCTATGAATTAATTAGCAAAATATGATGTTAGTTAATCCGGAATGTAATGGGAAACAGATATCATCGAGAGAGAGAGAGAGAGAGAGAGAGAGAGAGAGAGAGAGAGAGAGAGAGAGAGAGAGAGAG
>NC_059274.1:4712500-4720000 GCF_017591435.1 Portunus trituberculatus
CTTGTTTTTTTTTTTTTCCTTCCTGTTTTTCTCCTTTGTTATATCGAGAAAAAAATATATAAGACTGGTTATCTGCGGTATCTTTTCGTGTTTTTTTTTTTTTTTGTCTTTAAAGTTACTATTATTACTATTATTTTCTCCAATTACTAGTTTATTAATTTATCATGCACTGTAATTTGTTTATGTGTTAGTTATTTAGTCTTATAGATTATTATGTTTAGATTTACGTTTTCACACTGTCTAGGCACACACACACACACACACACACACACACACACACACACACACACACACACACACACACACACACACACCCTTTGACGTGGTTCTGAGGAAAACCTTTGTCCTCTACATCCCTGCCTCTCACATACTTGTCATCTGTCGCCTCCTCCTCCTCCTCCTCCTCCTCCTCCTCCTCCTCCTCCTCCTCCCTCCTCTGTCGCCTCCTCCTCCTCCTCCTCCTCCTCCTCCTCCTCCTCCTCCTCCTCCTCCTCCTCCTCCTCCTCCTCCTCCTCCTCCTCCTCCTCCTCCTCTTTCTCCTTCTACTCCTCCACCATATATCCTCTCCCTCTTCCTTCTACTTTCACCCCTTTGAGAGCTCTTCAGTTCAGAGAGTGAGAAGCTGCTTCACACACACACACACACACACACACACACACACACACACACACACACACACACACACACGGGAATGAAGACAGAGGTGTTTAATGAACCACTCGTGTGACCTTGACTGCTTTGCTTTTAGAGAGAGAGAGAGAGAGAGAGAGAGAGAGAGAGAGAGAGAGAGAGAGAGAGAGAGAGAGAGAGAGAGAGAGAGAGAGAGAGAGAGAGAGAGAGAGTTGAATAGAAAAATGTTTCGTTGGTTCGTTCGTTCTCTCTCTCTCTCTCTCTCTCTCTCTCTCTCTCTCTCTCTCTCTCTCTCTCTCTCTGAATTTCCAATCTTCCACCTTGCTTTTCTCCCCTTCCTTCTTTTCAGCCACTTACGCACGGAACATTTTTTTTTTTTTTTTTGCTTTTCTTTTCCTTGTTCTAAATTCCTGTTATATATAAGTAGTAATGCTGCTTCTCATCCTCCTTTCCCTCCTCCTCATTATTAGTCTCTTCCCTCCTTCCTCCTTCTCCTCCTCCTCCTCCTCCTCCTCCTCCTCCTCCTCCTCCTCCTCCTCCTCCTCCTCCTCCTCCTCCTCCTCGGTGTCATCATCCCAGTCTCCTTCCATTTCCTCCATTATTTCATTCCTCTTTCATGTCCAATTTTTAATCCCTCTAATGTTCCTCTTACTCTATTCCTCCTCCTTCTCTGTCTCCTCCTCCTCTCTTCCTTCTGCTGCTTTCCGTCTACCTCCTTCCTTTCGTCCTTTCTCAACGTTCACTGCTTCGTTCGCCTGAATCACTGAGTTGCTTCGGGCGCTGTTTGAAGTGAACCCCAAATCCCAGAAAATTTCCGGACGGTGCAATGGATGGGTGTAGTAAATCCAGATTGTGTATCGGTGACCCTGATTAAGGCGCGACGGTCTTGTCCTGTCTGTCTGGACCTCCTGACTCACTAGGAAGGGCGAATGTCATGCTATTAAACCAGGATTTCTATTTTTTCCCCCTCTGTTTTATTGCAGTGTTATTCGCCCGTGGTAGTTAATGGGTGGATCCGTCCCGTCTGTGTATCTCGAGATATGGGAGGGTGTGTACGTGTGTCGCGCAGGGAAATGATAGTAGTTTGTTCGTATGTAAGGATGATGTCATGTGAGTGCTTCGCGTTGGTGGTGGTGGTGTTATTCGTATTGGTGTTGCTGTTATTATTACTTATACTACTATTACTGTCATTTTTAACAATTCCTTTACTACTACCACTACTGCTGCTGCTGCAATTATCACTAGTAGTATGACCATTATTGATATTGCTTCCAGAAAAGCCCGGATAGCTCAGTCGGTAGAGCGTTAGGCTTTTAACCTAACGGTCCAGGGTTCGAGTCCCTGTTCGGGCGAACATTTTCATATCAGTAGCAACAACTTCCACTTTTATTTCATTAAACGGCCAACAACTTCCTCCGCGAATAAAGAAAAAAATATTATTTCAAACATCCTTTAGGCCACGACACACAAGTGGCCCTTTAGACAAAAATAAACGTATTTTGATTATCATATAAATGATTATTTTTATCATCATCACAACCGTCAAGGAAATAAAGAACAAACAGTATAACAAACAAGAAATCTAACCCTTTCCCTTCCCTAAAAAATAAAAAAAGAAAAGAGGGCGCTGGGATAAAAAGCACGCCATCTAAAACACGCAGACAACCATCGCAGCCTCCACTTGGGGTACCTGTCGCCAGAAATTGGAGGAGAAAACTGGGGACCGGAGCGACTACACGGTTGAGACACACACCTCAAAACGTGCATGTAAAAGTTCCCGTGCAATTAAGCAGGTGACAGGCACAGTATATTGACACAGCGTAAGTCAAAGGCGAGGACATTACTCTTTCAGAAGGGAATTTTTTTCATGATTGCCAGAAACGAGAAAACTGTGTGAAGGGATTATAAGCCAGGTAGGAATATAGAATTTGCTATATTACAGGTGAGAGAGAGAGAGAGAGAGAGAGAGAGAGAGAGAGAGAGAGAGAGAGAGAGAGAGAGAGAGAGAGAGAGAGAGAGAGAGAGAGAGAGAGAGAGAGAGAGATATGAACATCCTCGAGGAAAAAAGAATGCAATGAACGTTTTTTCTCCTTTCCTTTCCCCCAAAACGTACGACTTTGAACGCTTTCCAGCTTTCACATGCAATTCCCACCCAATTAAGAGAGAGAGAGAGAGAGAGAGAGAGAGAGAGAGAGAGAGAGAGAGAGAGAGAGAGAGAGAGAGACCACCGCATACTCACAAATAAATGGACAGACGAGAAAACAAAATGAAAAATAAACAACCTACCTAGATTAACCCACATGCAAAAAGAGAGGGCGAGAGCGACAGCAGCGAGAGCGAGAGAGAGAGAGAGAGAGAGAGAGAGAGAGAGAGAGAGAGAGAGAGAGACAATGAATAAAAAAATACCACCACACCAACTGGAAAAATATCATTCACATGTAAATAAACAAGCAATATCAAAAATTTAAAAAGATGCATCGCTAGGAGACGGGCAGGAGTGGAGGAAAAAGGCAAAATTCGTGAACCAGTAGAGTAGAAGATTACCAAGAAAGGAGAACTACTTTGTGAGGCGAATAGCTCAGGGGATGAGGCGGTGAGCAGGCGGCTAGAGTGCACCAGGAAGAGGAGGAGGAGCACGACGAGGAGTAAGAAGATGGAGATGAAGAAGAAAAAAAAAGAGAGGATGAGGAGGAAGAGGGAGATTGAAAGGAGCGATAGAAGGAAGGCTTGACCGAGAAAGAGGAGGAGAAAACGAGGGATTAGTAAAATAGACGAGAGAGAGAGAGAGAGAGAGAGAGAGAGAGAGAGAGAGAGAGAGAGAGAGAGAGAGAGAGAGAGAGAGAGAGAGAGAGAGAGAGAGAGAGAGAGAGAGAGAGAGAGAGAGAGAGAGAGAGAGAACAGGTCCTTAACACTCATCCATAAACTTCTCTAACCTCCTCTTGTCCTGCGTGTGCTACCTTGACCATCCTCCTGCAGATCCCGCGGTCCAGATGCAAGCGACCACAAAAGACCCCTAAACAAGACCCTAATGAGCAACTAAAGCCAGAGGTTGTTAGAAGCTGTATCCAATAAGATCTTTCTTGCTCAGATACTGTAACATGAAAAAACAAGGGCCTACAATCACGGCTTAAGGTTTGTTCGAGTGACGTATTCTTTTCTAATTTCACCGTTTCGTCTCAACAGTGTCCTTCAATGTGGTCTCTTTCATCTTACAAAGCCTCGTTTTCTGAAGTGATTTGTTCTCACTATCACAATTTTCCAAAGGCTCTAGTTGACGATAGTTATGTTTTTTAAGAATATCTTTATGGTTTTGGTGATGGATTGGCAAGATTTCGAGTCTATCATGAGGAGTATCTGTCTTGGAAACCCGCTAGTTGTCTCTGTGGTCTTGAAAAATTGTCGTGGTGAGAAAGCAAAGAGTTTTGAATACGAGCGTGCATCTTAGAAGTGAAAGGAGATCAGAGGACGCAAAACTAAAGGAAGACGAACACAGAACACAGTGGAAGTAAGAGCGTCATGTTACAAGTTGATACCACTTTACAAGGCTGGAACTGAACCGCCGCAGTTGTAAACACGGAAGTAAATAAGTATGAACCTAATAACGAAACAACGAATACCGTAAAAATGCCTCAAACGGGTAACATTGCAATAATATGAAGCAATACATCTATGTCGGCACTCCCCACAGGCACCACGTCAAGACATCCCAGCTCTCCTGCACCCTCCCACGTCACCCCACCCTCGAGGCTTGCGGGACCAGCTTACCAGTTAAAACAAGGCCTGCAGAATTTCCAGCCTTTCAGTGTTCTATCCAAAATTACTTTAGAGCTTTCAGTTTCTCTTAAATAATCGTCTGCTATCCTTACCCACCTTCACATCCTTTCCTAGTCCCAATCCCCAATCAAGTTCTCCTCTCCAATCGTTCTACTAGTCCTTCACTTCCTTCCACAATCTCAATTCCTAATAATTTAATCATTATTACACAGCTTTCCCTCGTTCCCCAATCACTCTACCACAAACTCTCCTTCTCCCCAGTTTCTGCATCCCAATAATTTTACTAAACATTTACATCCTCCCACAATCCATAATCCCTAATCATTATTCGATAGTTTTCCCTGGTTCCCCAATCTTTGCATCCCTAATCATTCTATCACATACTCCCCCTCCTCCCCACCACTCTGCTAAACCTTCACATCCTCCCACAATCCCGAATCCCTAATCAATATTCGACAGTTTTCCCTCGTCCCTCCAATAACTCTAATCATCCCTAATCATTTTATCACAAACTCTCCTTCTCCCCAGTTTCTGCATCCCCAATCTTTCTATAATCCGCATTCCTAATCATTATTCCATAGTTTTCTCTTGTCCCTCCAATCATTCTAATCCTCACTAATCATTCTATCAAAAACTCTCCTCTCCACTTCCTGCATTCCCAATCTTTCTACAACCTGTATCCTTAATCATTATTCCACAGTTACCCCACGTCCCTCCAATCATTCTAATCCTTCCTAATCCTTCTAACAGCTTTACTCCTCCAGCAGTCCTCGTATTCCGGATCAGTCAGCAGCTTGAATCTCCCCTTCCAATCCCTGTATCCTGAATCATTACCCAGAATTAAGCGCCATCCCTGACATGGTTTGTACTGGGGCCTAACAACCTAACCGCTCTGCTTCACGTATTCCAGTCCTCTCAGGCCATCCACCTTTCCACTCCACCTTTCCAACACAGCCCATGACAAGGCACTCACTATACGTCTATCTATTTCAACCTATCATTCTGTCTAGTCCATGCAGCCAAGCCTTGTCCAAGAGCCTTCACTGGTGTGCATTACTGCTATAGCCATTCAACTGCTGCCTCACTTTACTTTGTTTAGGATTATTCTTATTTGATCTTGTTCTTTATGGCGTATAATGTGTGGAGGGAGAGGAGGAGGGAGAGAGAGAGAGAGAGAGAGAGAGAGAGAGAGAGAGAGAGAGAGAGAGAGAGAGAGAGAGAGAGAGAGAGAGAGAGAGAGAGAGAGAGAGAGAGAGAGAGAGAGAGAGAGAGAGAGAGAGAGAGAGAGAGAGAGAGAGAGAGAGAGAGAGAATGAATGCTTCTGTACCTTAAAGGGAAGTGTAATATTTGTTTTTATCTTTTAGTCATAACTGCTAAAACCTCTTAGGAATATGGACACACACACACACACACACACACACACACACACACACACACACACACACACACACACACACACACACACACTTCTGCACAAGAGCCTTGGCAATATATCTCAAAATAACGAACCTTAAAATTCAGAGAGAGAGAGAGAGAGAGAGAGAGAGAGAGAGAGAGAGAGAGAGAGAGAATATTAACACTTCACTCTAAACATGTTACAATTTAGTTTGTGTTGACTTGATAATTTTTCAGATTTTAGTTAA
Source organism: Portunus trituberculatus (assembly GCF_017591435.1). Lineage (NCBI taxonomy): Eukaryota > Metazoa > Arthropoda > Malacostraca > Decapoda > Portunidae > Portunus > Portunus trituberculatus. The sequence goes on from NC_059274.1 coordinate 4,718,548, forward strand.
CCAATGATCTCTCTCTCTCTCTCTCTCTCTCATAAATACTCTTCATTACGCTCATAACACTTCATCAAAAGACAATGTCAAGCTGATCATCAATTCTCTTCCTTCTCCTCCTCCTCCTACTCCTCCTCCTACTCCTCTTCCTTCTCCTCCTCCTCCTCCTTCCTCCTCCTCTTTCTTCTCTTGCATCTCCTCCTTTCAAGCTATTTCTCATTTCAGCATGTTTCCCTTTATTTACATTTATTATCTCTCTCTCTCTCTCTCTCTCTCTCTCTCTCTCTCTCTCTCTCTCATCTATCTGTCCTTTCATCCATACACACCTGCAAAAAAAGAATTTAAAGGAAAAGTTGAGTCCGAAAGTTGAGTTTAATGAGAGAGAGAGAGAGAGAGAGAGAGAGAGAGAGAGAGAGAGAGAGAGAGAGAGAGAGAGAGAGAGAGAGAGAGAGAGAGAGAGAGAGAAAGTAAGTCCTCCTCTAAAGGCCCTCTCGATCTATTCTTCCTCCTTCTCCTCCTCCTCTTCCTCCGCCTCCTCGGGCAATACGAGGTAAAGAATACGCAACGGGAGAAGGAAAGTAAATCGAAGAAATATAATATAAATTCTTGTCCAATTCCTCTTCCTATTTTCTTTCTTTTTTTTTCCTTTTATGTCTGGACCCAGGGACTCTTGGCGGGACAAATGCAAACCACTTCTATCTCCTTTTTCATTTAGTTTCTTTCGTTCCCTCTCCCTCTCTCCCTCCCTCCCTCTTACGGTGGCAGCAGCAGCAGCAGCAGCAGCAGAAGTCATCGCTCTCTCGTTTTCTGTTAGCATTTTTCGCCATCTGGAAAAAGTGGTTCTACTGACAAGACTTCCGGGAGTGTCGCGGGGAAAAATTACATTCGATCACCCATGCCAGACTGAAATGGAAGGGAAAAAAAAGGAAAAAAAATAAGGTTGGAGTATTTTTCAAGTTCCTCTCCTTCGATATATTTTTTTGTTATCTTTCCTGTTAATGATGCCTGGATGGGACACAGAGGCGGTGAGGTAGAAAGGTGATGAGTTTTGTACGCAGGACAACTGCAGGTAATTATGACTGAAACAAAGAGAGAGGTTTTTTTTTCAGATAAAGTCGATTAGTAAGTCCCTCTCCCTTCAGCAGAGCGAGAAGAAGCTTAGTCACGAGGAAAATGATGATGAGGAAGAGGAGGCGGGCGACATCGACAAGTACAAGGAATAAGAGAAGGAATCGAAGGAGGCGAGATACGTGGGATTATATAAAAAAAAAAAGGATTACAAAGGATTCTGGAAGATGTTAGTTTATAAAGAAGGCATGTGTAAAAAGAAGAACATGTGCATCATAACAGGAGATACGAAGGCTTAACCCCCCCCTGACCTTCCCCCCACCCCTCCAGGCGTACCAATCCGCCAGAGGAAGAGTTAGTAATGGACATAGTATATAGAGCATCGTTTATCTTG
>NC_059274.1:4725000-4732500 GCF_017591435.1 Portunus trituberculatus
GTGTGTGTGTGTGTGTGTGTGTGTGTGTGTGTGTGTGTGTGTGTGTGTGTGTGTGTGTGTGTGTGTGTCAGAGTGGGGGAATTTTTTTCTTTTTTTTTTTTTTTTTTTTTGCCGGAGATGGTTTGAAAGTTGGCAGTCGTTGCATAGAAAGGTTGTTGCGGTAGTCAGGTAATTGTGTTGGATTTCGTGAGGCTTTCATGTGTTGCTTTACCATTTTTCTTGCAGTTTGTGTTGTTTTTCGTCCGTCTCTCTTGCTTTTATACATTTTTCTCACTATTTTTCCTGTTTTATATATATTCTTTTTTATATTTCCATTTCTTCATTGTTATCATTATTGCTGTTTCGTGGTTTATACTGTCTCTTACTTATATATTTTTCTTGGTATTCTGCGCCTTTTCCTGCTCCTTACTTTCATATATTTGCTGCACTATTATCATATTTTTCTTATAAATTGTTGAGAGGCATTTCGTGTCTCTGGCTTATAAATAACTTTACTGCTATCATTACTTTCACTATTATATTCACTTGTAACTTCTCGGTCTTTTCATGGCATCGTTTAGATACATTACTTGCAACCATCACTTTCCCATTATCACATTTACTTGCTGCTTGGATTAACTTGCAAATCTGCTAAGTTACGTGTCATGTCCTCATAAACATTTAACATTAATTACCATGAGGACACGCAGTATCAAAAGTTACAAAATGAAATATCATATTCCGGCAGATTCATCATTTCTACCTTTGTAAACTTTCTACGTTACATTTTCTTGAGTTATCCAGACATGCATATTAAAACATAAATTAAACTTTACAACACTCGAGCACTGACGGAAAACTAAGTAAAGGAGCTGAGGAAAAATAGGAAAAATAAGCCAACATTTTACATTTTCATTTCCTGCTGTTCCGTTTTCATTTTTCTTTCGTTCTATCACTACCTGCAACTTCATTTCCTTCTTTCTCACGTGTTTCATAAATATCGGCAAATAAAAACAAACAAAAACAGTAAAAACAATTCCTCCTTTCACATTTTCGTTCCGTGCTTGTCTTTTTTTTTCCCTTTCTTTGCTTGTCTTTTTTCTTTCTTGTTTCTCGCGCCTTTTGAACCAGGGACGAGGAAAAAAGTTAAAATATGCACGAGTAATCCGTTTTGAGGTGAGCCGCCGCTGCGAGAACCAACTGGCTGCGAGGAATGTCAAGGAGGCAAGACTGGCGCACAATTTTTTTTTCACCCCCTCTCTCTCTCTCTCTCTCTCTCTCTCTCTCTCTTCTTCCTAGGCTGTACGTTTTCGCCTCATCTTCCTTCCTCCCTCCCCAACCCACCAACCCCCTTGCCACTCTCATCCTTCACGCACTTTTATTTGCTAGATTCATTAGCGCTTGTGTCTAATTTAGTTTTATCACGTGTCGTAACTTTTGTCTGGGAGTCTGAGGTGTATCATTACTCCACTGATTTGTTTCCATTGCGGCAATTCACATAATTTCGTGTTCCAGGAGAATGTGGGGGAAAAATATACAGAAAAGAGATGAGTTTATATAAAGTGTTAACGTTTGGCATTCGTTTCCGTTTCTCCCTACAAGTTTGCCCGTAACGATTATTTTATTTCATGATAGGTTAGATTAGGTTAGGTTAAGGTGGGTTAGGTTGAGGTGGTTTTGGTTTGTTTGGATTGGGTTGGGTTGAGTTGGTTTGGATTAGTTTGGGTTGGGTTTGGTTGGTTCGATTTAGGTAGGGTTTGGTTAAGGTTGATTCGGTTTAGGTAGGTTCGGTTCGATTGGGTGAAGTTAAGAAGTTTAGTTTGTTAGATTGAATTAGTTTGCGTTGGGTGCGGTTAAGTTAGTTTGAATTTCAGTTAGGTTAGGTTAGGTTAGGTTGCATTAGGTCAGGTCAGGATGTTAGGTTAGGTTGGATCAGGTCAGGTCAGGTCAGGTCAGGTCAGGTCAGGTCAGGTTAGGTTAGGTTAGGTTAGGCTTCAGTTCTTAAGGTAGAAATAGCAAGGGTAGGACTTTCAGGACAGAATCTTGGTTAAGTGGAATTTAGTAGAATAAAATCTGCATACTGTAAATAGATGGCCTTGCAATTCTGTTGGTATGTTAATTCACTCTCTTATTATAAAGACTAATACATTAAAGCACTTCCTTCAGTAAAACTATTTTCACAACCACGTGGATGACTGCTCGGATTTCCACGAGTTATTTTTTTTTAGTTTTATCCTTTCGCTATGTAGACAGAAAAAAAAAATGTCCGGAAATTAATGTTAAAGTTACTTCCACAATACCCAAAGAATTAAAGAAAGAACACACTTCTAAAACCAGGATTCGAACCCCACGTTACACTAAACGAACAACAGATGGACAAGCAAACACTACCCACCACCTGAACACAACACCCACACGCCCTGCCCTCTACACCCTTCCCCGCTGAGAATTCAATTTCAAGGTGAACAAATGGACGGTTCAGCAAGGACGAAACATTTTGAGGTCACATCCAGGCGAGAAACAACGGGGGTCACGGACATACATACTCTATTAACCCGGCGTGCTTATATTCCATTAGATTAATAAACACGTGCCGCCTCATTTCAGCTCATCTGCATTCACAGGACGACCAATACCGTGTGTGTGTGTGTGTGTGTGTGTGTGTGTGTGTGTGTGTGTGTGTGTGTGTGTGTGTGTGTGTGTGTGTGTGTGTGTGTGTGTGTGTGTGTGTGTGTTAGGATAGGATGTGCAGGTAGATGCCTTTATCTTCTCTTCTCTTCTCTTCTCTTCTCTTCTCTTCTCTCTCTCTCTCTCTCTCTCTCTCTCTCTCACACACACACACACACACACACACACACACACACACACACACACACACACACACACACACACACACACATACACACACACACACACACAGGTTATAAAAGTTATTGTAGTATGGCGAGCAGTAGAGAGAGAGAGAGAGAGAGAGAGAGAGAGAGAGAGAGAGAGAGAGAGAGAGAGAGAGAGAGAGAGAGAGAGAGAGAGAGAGAGAGAGAGAGAGAGAGAGAGAGAGAGAGAGAGAGAGAGAGAGAGAGAGATCCCAACTTTAACCCTATTATGACTGACTTCCTTTGCATCTTTTGTTCTGATCGATTCCAATATTACTTCCAGTGAATGGGAGGAGGCAACCAGCGGCAGTCTTCAACTTAACGAGATTCCATCAGCAAGAAAACATAAACTGGAGAGCTTCGCATTTTAATATCGTTTCTTTTTGTTCTCTTTCTTTTTGTTCTTTTTTCACATTTCTATCTCTTGCATGTCTTCCCTAACGTCAGATTGAAAATGGGAACCTCGTACATTTTAAATTCACTCATTTGTCTGTATATCTGTCTGTCACTTTGTCTGTCTATTATCTGTATGTCTGTGTCGTTCATGTGGGCGTTATCTCTCTCTCTCTCTCTCTCTCTCTCTCTCTCTCTCTCTCTCTCTCTCTCTCTCTCTCTCTCTCTCTCTCTCTCTCCCTCTGTCTGAATACTGATCGGCCACTGGAACCCTGACTTTCCTTGCGCTGCTCCGACGCTCTGTGTCCAGGTGATGGAGGCGCCGCTGACTAGGCTGCCCTTGTCCTCTGTCCGCCCTGATAGACACACCACGGAGCATACCAGTCCACTCCACCCTACTAGTCTCCCCCAACCTATCTCGATCAGTTCTAACTCCCAGAACCATCCCAGCCCAGTCTCTCCCAACCTTACCCCAAACAGTTCTAATCCCTGCACCTTCCCAGCTCACTCCACCTTACCAGTCCCTGCCAATCTAGCAGTTCTAACCTACCGTCGTTAACATAGGCAACTCCGAGTCGTCACAGCCCATCCCAGCCGATACCAGCCTATCATAACCTATTAAACCTCACCACAGCCCATTCAACTCTTAGGCCAATCCATCCCATCTCCACCAGCTTCCACCAGTATGTCCAGTCTTCATACTCGCGTCCCTTTCCGCCCCCTCTCTTCCCAGCCCCACTAAGACCCCAGGGGACGCCGCGGCTCGAGGAGTGAGTGACAGGCTCAGGGATCTGCGTGAAGCTGAAGGATTTGTGATTTTTCGTGGTTCTTGGAAATCATTTTGTTTTTCTTTCTACTGTGATATTTTTTTTTCTTTCTTATTATTACTATCAATTTTGTTATCATTATGAGTACTGTTACTACTGCCAATACTGTTCATTATTATCTCCATCATCATTATCACTAGTGCAGCAGGAAAATTAAAATGACTTTTACTACTACTACTATTGGGCTTTGATATTATCGTATTTCAATTTCCCTTCTCTCTCTCTCTCTCTCTCTCTCTCTCTCTCTCTCTCTCTCTCTCTCTCTCTCTCTCTCCTGTCAATAACCTCGCCAAACACTGTCACATAACGTGCAGAAATAGGCACAGTCTGTTCAACACGGAGTCGAACACGCAGTACACACATTTAAAGAGGCACCAGCACTAGTCCTCACCCAGACACATTCCTTGACATCGAAAAATACGCCGGTTTTATCACTGTGACCATTTCCACAGGCCACATGAATGAATTTGTTAGATTCTAATGTCTTTCTTTCTTACTTGAAGTACAGACAAGGTGTTAAACTATAAGCAGAACTAGTACTACTTTTCCGCTACGTCCTGCAAATAGTCATGATAAGACACTAAAATATCACAGAGGTCACAACCCATATAGATGGTTTTCGTATTCATGTTAAGGCCAATTGTTAATTTATCACTAGAATAACGAACTCTAGAAAATCCTTTAATTGATCAAAAAAGGCCCTAACATTTGATAACATTGTCCTGTAACTCACCGTGCAAAGGTGTTCTTTTGTTATTTATGCTACGTGAATAACTGAACTATCACTGAAATTAGTAAAACCTTTTTGAAATACCTATAGTATCTTTCATTACCCGTCAATCGCCCATGAGGAAGTAAAACATTGAAGAACATGAATTTATAGCCTCCAGCGGTGAGGCAACACTACAACAAAGTGATGGGAGGGTGCGTGGCGCCTTACTGCACTCCCGTAGAGATACACCTGTTTGCTATTCATCCCCAATTCAGGGCAGTGGTGTGGAAAAATCCTAAAACTTGGTGGCAGCGGTCGGATGCAGAAATTGGTGACAGGAATGGGATATAAAAGTTGGTGGCAGCGGTGGAATGCGAAACAAAAATTGAGGTGACTCTGCTATCCACGCTAATAGCAGCCCAACCACCAAGCACAACTGAATGTGTGTTGGAAAAAAGTGAGAACAATACCAGCGGCGAGTGTTAAATCAAATACCTTAGGGATAATGAAGTTTTTACGTGCATTTACAGTACATGATGAACGGGAATGACTCTGATTTGCGTGTCTATTTAGTTATGTAGAGTGTTAAGCAGGATTTTTTTTTAAGTAGTAATACATCAGAAGTATAAAATGTTAAGAGTACAGCAAAAGTATTGCGATCAACCAATCAGAGAGTAATGTTAACTAACGAGAGAAAACAATATACTGACGGAAATTAGCTAATGTTTTATGATTGTTATTTATTTTAATGATGGGTACTCTCTCTCTCTCTCTCTCTCTCTCTCTCTCTCTCTCTCTCTCTCTCTCTTTGTTGTCATTAATTGCACATAATTTTTCTCATTAATATTACACTTCAATACTTCAAATGATGAGTAGTGAAGAAAATATTCTCTCTCTCTCTCTCTCTCTCTCTCTCTCTCTCTCTCTCTCTCTCTCTCTCTCTCTCTCTCTCTCTCTCTCTCTCTCTCTCTCTCTCTCTCTCTCTCTCTCTCTCTCTCTCTCTCTCTCTCTCTCTCTCTCTCTCTCTCTCTCTCTCTCTCTCTCACGTGTGGAATTAAAACAAGCTGGGGAAAAGAAAAGAAGGTATATGCGGAGGACGAATATTGGCCAACACGGAAATGATATATAAGACAATGGCGACACGGCTGACACGCAAAACAGTGTGCGAGGGGAAGGGGAGGCGAGCAGGACTTCACACAGACCCAAAATTCTTAAATCCAGCGCACTTTGATAGATCGAAGTGGAAGTTTTCAATGACATCATATTACGCATAGTAGCACTTGTTTGCTTTTTTTGGGAATGGGGTTAAAGAGAATGAGTATAATGAGGTACGCTTGATCTTGTGTGATTTTACCTTCTCTCTCTCTCTCTCTCTCTCTCTCTCTCTCTCTCTCTCTCTCTCTCTCTCTCTCTTGCTGCTTTTATTATTTGCCTCTAACCTTTTCCCCTTTCCTATTTTTCGTTTCTCTCTCTCTCATTCTTCCTGCCTTCGTCCTTCTCTCCATTTCTGCAGAATAAGGTTACATGCACACTATGTTTCCCGTTGGCCTTCTGCCTAATTGAATATGGAGATTTAATTAATTAAATTGAGTCTAAATTCTATCATTAACGAGGTGGTGTTTATCAGGTAAGTTTGTGTTTATCAAGTTAAGTTTAAGTAAATGCGTTAATCCCTCGTCGATCTACATGTATATCGACCTTACCTGTCATTTTTCTGCTACTTAAAACTCCTTCATAGCTGCATCTTTACTTGTACCTTTATTATTTTTTCAGTGGAATATTTGTAGTATAAACCTGTCACAATTATTTATCTAAAAGAATAATATACTGAGCAAAGTTAAAATAATTTGCCTCCCCTCGAAAATGCTTTTTTTCCTTCCTCGCCTCCAGGCCAGTGGTGGCGGGGAGGACTTAACGAATGAAATATTATTTACTTCATGCTCACTAAATGACTTGCCTATACTGGCCAAGGTACGTTATTCAAATACCTCCCGTGTTTTCGTTTATTTATTTTTGTATGTCCCTCTCTCTCTCTCTCTCTCTCTCTCTCTCTCTCTCTCTCTCTCCCTCTCTCTCTCTGGGAATTACGCTTTCTGAGGCAAATGTTCCTAATAAATGTTCGTAGCTGAGCGTCTGACACCATGAATGGTATCGCTTTGAAACGCTTTTTCCCGTCAACTTGGAACATTCTTCCTTGAGTTCCATCTTACCTTTCCTCTGTCTTACCCACTCCGCTTCCTTTCTCCTTGTGTACCCGCATATTCCCCTCCTCCCTGTCCTCTGTCTCTACCTTCTCATTTCTTTTGTCTGCTCCCTCCCTCTCTCCAAAGCATTTTTTTGTTTCTTTCTGCCATTCAGACCTCCTCCTTCACTCCTCTGTCTTCAATCCTTTATCCTCTACCCACTTTTTTTTTTCCTTCCTTTCCCCAATCCTCTTTTCTCTCTGCTCTTTCTTCTTGGCTTACCTATTCTTTTTAGAAACCTACAATCTCCTTGTCATTTCCTTCCCCCCTTCCCTCCTTTCCTTTTTCTCTTTCTTTCCTCTTCTTCTCTTTTCCCTTTGTCCTCTTCTTTACCTCCTGACCTTTTCTATTCACTTCCTCTCTGTCTCTACAGTTTCCTCGACGACCTCGTCTTCATCCTATATTTACTCTCCATCGAACAAACTTAATTCCACTTCTAACAATTTCTCCTTCTTCAGGTTTTCTAATTCGTC
>NC_059274.1:4740000-4752500 GCF_017591435.1 Portunus trituberculatus
GGAGGAGGAGGAGGAGGAGGAGGAGGAGGAGGAGGAGGAGGAGGAGGAGGAGGAGGAGGAGAAGGAGGAGGACGAGGAAAGTGAAAAAGGAGAACGAGAAGGAGGAGGAGGAAGGGAAGGAGAAGAGATCGAGGAGGAAGAATAAACTCGAGATCACTACCACCAATCTCAGAGAGAGAGAGAGAGAGAGAGAGAGAGAGAGAGAGAGAGAGAGAGAGAGAGAGAGAGAAACACATATGCGTACAAGCTTACACACACACACACACACACACACACACACACACACACACACAGAAATATATAAAGTAAAGAGCAAGGGACAGGAAGGAGGACGGGTGGGAGAAAAGGTGAAGGAAAAGGAAAGAACAGGCAAAGAAAGACCAGGAAAGAGGGGAGACGAGAGGGACATGGGAGAGGAAAAGAACCAAAACAAAAGGAACGAAAGAAAGAATGATGCTCGAGGCGAGAGAGCGAGAGCGAGAGAGAGAGAGAGAGAGAGAGAGAGAGAGAGAGAGAGAGAGAGAGAGAGAGAGAGTCAGTCCCTACCTATAGATCGCCAAAAGTTAAATCGAGAGGAGCAGGATTTCCAATGGGGAAGTTTCACAAGTTAAGAGTCACAACCCTCGCCCTGTCCAACTGTACCCAGACACAGAACCCGCAAAGGACAGAGAAACAAAGCTTGGCAGGGGACGCGCCACCAGCCAGGAGATAAAGAATAGAGAAAAAGATACATACATACATAGAAACATGCATATCTCTATCTTCATTCATACGTCCAGATAAACAGAGGAAGGGACATACATAGGTGGACAGTTAGATGCATTTTACAGGGATAAATATTAGAAACATGTGCATATATTTGTGTCTTCAAGCGTGCGTTCATAGTTAAAAGGATAAAAAGGTGAAAGACAGACCGACATACAAACATAAAGATAAACAAAGATAAGGAGACAGACAGAGACATGGACAGCAGACAGAAAGGTGAAAGACAGACCGACATACAAACATAAAGAGAAACAAACATAGAGAGACAGACAGAGACATGGACGGCAGACATACACAGATTAATACACATAGAATACTGATAACAGATAAAATGAAAATGCACAAAAGGATTCCATCTCTTCATGGATATGCAAGCCAAACACACTCTGAACAGATCAATGCTAACACACACGTATTGTTCGCACGTAAATCGACAAAACACATCAGCAACACTGACAAGCAAAACAAAGAAACAAAGCCAACAGCACATAGGCGAACACGGACTGACTTCACAGAAACGGAGAGGAAAGTGCAAACATACACACATGCCATACATACATACATACATACATACATACATACGTATATACCTACACACAAACACAAACAAAACACACGTGCAAAGTCATCAAAACACATTATTTTTCACAATACAACGCAAAAAAGTTTTATCAAACGTCCTTCACATTTACCATCAACAAAAATCACAAACAAGCGTAACAATGTCAGGAGGAAATCGTTTATTCATATTTGGACATTCTCAACAATCCCTCACCAATAACAATCATTATATACTGAACACAAAACAGCTTCATAGGTTTAGGTGTTCAGTGTCATCTCCGTCACCTTTTTTCTCCTCTTGTCCTCTGCCTACTTTATTCAGAAATTATGGAAAACCACTCATATGTATAAGGAATCTCAACAAACCTTGCTGAATCAGAATGTGGGCCAAAGTAATACATCGTAATACACCTCATGAAATCTTGCTTTTCAACTGTTTTCAAACTTGTAACCCTAATAATTTTAATACATTAACCCCTTCAGTACTGGGACACATTTTTTATTTTGAGATTTGTGTAAGATTAGACCATTTTATTGACATTAAGAAGGGGGTCTATGGAGGTCAAAAGATTAATGATCACAGTCTTTACTATTTCAATCCCACACGTAAGTTTCTGAAGCTGTATAAAATCACCAAATAGTGACCAGAATCAATATGGAAACGCGTCATGGTACTGAAGGGGTTAATAACCGCATGTAAAAGTAAACTGTAACTAAAACGAAAAGGAAACCGTTTCTAATGGTTCTGAAGAGATGAATAAACACTTTACACACTTAACATGGATTTCTTTACCACTAATTTTAAACAATAATTAAAAATTTTCTATTCATATTTTTCTTATGTATTTTTTTTTTTTTTTGCAATCGGTAAAAACAATGAGGGGTGTAATCATAATTTCACCCGCTATTAATATTTACACACTTCATATCCTTTCTTACACATTCAGTGAAAAAACAATAGGTATAATTATTCTTTCACCTGCCAATAAATGCTCGAATAAGTGGAAAGAGTAAAGCCGCCTCGATTACCGTCAACAGAGCCCGGCTTCGTGCTGCATCAAAGCTGTTAAGGTCAAATTTATGTCACTCTCTCTCGGATTTATATGATTCTCGGTGTCATGTATTGCAGGTCGTGTAAACAGTCTGCCCACTATCATTCATTGTGTGTGTGTGTGTGTGTGTGTGTGTGTGTGTGTGTGTGTGTGTGTGTGTGTGTGTGTGTGTGTGTGTGTGTGTGTGTGTGTGTGTGTGTGTGTGTGTGTGTGTGTGTGTGTGTGTGTACAAGCAGTGTGAATTCAACGTATTTTTATTAAACGACATTTTTTTGTTTTCTTTTTATTATCATCTTATTACTAAAACGAAGATAATGAAGGTGTTATTGACTAAGATGATTGTGAAAATGATAATGATAAAAAAATTCATAGAAACTGGAAAATATGAATAAAGCAAATACAATTACCATTCTTGTCACTAAAACTACCATTATTACGTGTATTGCATTATTGCTTCCATTACTATTACAAAATCTACTACTACTACTACTACTACTACTACTATTACCACTACTAAAACTCCTACCAATCGCCTCTCTACTTTCCCAGACTATCGTGCAGTATGACTGAAATACAATTCTGTCCGATTCATGTGAATTTCATCACACTCATATTTTTGATAGATTTTGTACACGCCATCTTTGAACGGTATTGACGTACGCAATTCTTTTACTCCTCCTCCTGCTCCTCCTCCTCCTCCTCCTCCTCCTCCTCCTCTTCCTCCTCCTTCTCATCACCCCCTTCTTCCTCCTCCTCCTCCCCGCCCTCTTCTTCGTATTTTCCAACCCTCGTCCTCTTTCTCGATTTCCTTTGCAATCGTCTATGTCTCTCTCTCTCTCTCTCTCTCTCTCTCTCTCTCTCTCTCTCTCTCTCTCTCTCTCTCTCTCTCTCTCTCGTACAAAGAAGTTCCCAGGTCTGGCTCAAGATAAAACCTTTAATTTATTACACCGCACTATTATAAATAAAAACACCCAGAGGAACTTTAGATTCCTGCGTCGCTTCCTCTAAAATGTTCAGTATCATGTTTGTTCCGGAACGTGTAGCAGCGGAATATAAGAAACTGGTACTACTCGCAGCCTCGGAATAAAATAGGATCAGTGAAGCAAGAGTTTATTTCATCATATTTTCTCGAAGTTCCCCGCATACATGAAACATAAAACACTTTGTATAATTAAGACGATTTTCCTTTTTTTTTTTTTCCTTTTTCTTAGGTCGTACTTGGAAGTTTTACTCTTGCACGATTTTTGTTTCTTTTCTCTATTTTTATATTTTTCTTGGAGCGTAAGACTTAGCATTTGTTGTACCGACTTTTCCTGCCTCGAGTATTGCTTTCTGAAACTCTACAAGCCTCGGTCGATGTGTAAAACTTATCACTGGCCTCTACGGTACCAGACACGGTAGGAAATCCACAAAAAGCAAAAATAGCGCGAAAATATTTTTGAGATCTGCGAGGGTTCGTCCATTTTCTACGCGGAGTTTCAGAATACTTGAGGTCTTCACTAATGCTGAGGTCAGATGTCTTTTATTCAATCTTTTGAGCGGGAACTGATAAATTCTTCCTTAATCTTCTTTCTTTCCTCATATCTATTCCATCTATTCTATTTCTTGTACACATATTTTCCTCTACATCAGGGACAGTTGACTTAATAAATACATAAATAATTTACCTCAATGCTGAATTTTGAAGCCTTTTAATCAATCATTTGTGGTAAAACTGATAAACTCTTCCCTTCTCTTCCTTATTCTTTTATCATATTTATTTCACCTATTCTTGTTCTTATTCTTGTAGTGTTACTTACCCTCTACATTAAAGGGCAGATGAACTAAACTCAATAGATAAATAATTGATCCTAATGCTGAAGTCAGATGCCTTTTATTTAATCTTCTGTGGTGGAACTAATAATTTTTTTCCATTCTTATCTTCTACTACTTATTCCACCTGTTCTTGTTCCTGTACCGTTGTTTCCTCTACATCACGATCAGATGAACTCAACTCAATAAACACCTAATCCAACACTCCCTTTCCCTCATCCTTCCCAATGAATGCAAAATACCAGAAAGATGCTCAGGAGTAGCCAAGAATCTGCACTGCATCTAATATTTACCACACCAAAAGATCTTGAATAAGCAGGTCGCAGTCGTAGTGTCGTGACATGCAACTGAAGCATCGATCCACAAGCACACAATGAAAGGAGGGAAATGAAAGAAAGTCTACGTCACGCCTTCATCGAGTAGCGGAGTGACAGGCGTTGCTTTTGATCCATTAAAGATGAATGAGAAATGTGCGATCATGGATATTTTTTACGAAAACCAATGGAGGACTGAAGAAAATATATATATGCTTGTCCTGGTTTGCGAGATTGGGGTAGGTGGTAAGGTCGGTCGATCGGTTGGTTCTGCTCTCTCTCTCTCTCTCTCTCTCTCTCTCTCTCTCTCTCTCTCACTTTAATTACCGCCAATTAATTTTTACGGATGATGACGCTCGGAAATGGGTTGTCACAGAAAGATAATCTATTCTCGGAAACTCTCTCTCTCTCTCTCTCTCTCTCTCTCTCTCTCTCTCTCTCTCTCTCTCTGTCTCTCTCTCTGTCTGTCTGTCTGTCTCTCTCTCTCTCTCTCTCTCTCTCTCTCTCTCTCTCTCTCTGTCTGTCTGTCTGTCTGTCTGTCTGTCTGTCTGTCTCTCTCTCTCTCTCTCTCTCTCTCTCTCTCTCTCTCTCTCTCTCTCTCTCTCTCTCAAGACTTAAAAAGCATCGCAGGATTCATCAAGGTATTTCTCGAAGGGACGCTGCAATTTTATGAGATTTTACATTTAAATAAACGAGTGTGTGTGTGTGTGTGTGTGTGTGTGTGTGTGTGTGTGTGTGTGTGTGTGTGTGTGTGTGTGTGTGTGTGTGTGTGTGTGTGTGTGTGTGTGTGTGTGTGTGTGTGTGTGTGTGATCAAGTAAGCGATAACATGTATGTGTGTAAACATCCGTAATATGAGCATTTAGAGCTTATATGGCTAGCAAAGGCAGAAATATCTCCTACATCAAGTGTGTGCGCGCGCGCGCGCACACACACACACACACACACACACACACACACACACACACACACACACACACACACACACACACACACACACACGGTCAATCACAATAACAACCACACAAGACAACACCATTCCAGCAATCACGTCGGAGCGAAGCGATGCATCCCTTACAAATCCACGTTACCTTTAGCACATCTCCCCCTTGTCCTTGTTCAGCTTCCCTTAATGCCTCACTCGATCCATTAACCCCTTGCAATCCCCCTTGCCTCTCCTGGCCTCCTTCTCCCCTTTTCCCTTTACTAGTTTGCTTTATCCAACACAAGTCCAGTTCATGTCCTCTCGTGCTCCTTTCATGTCCCCTTCTGCCACTCCATGTTACTCTCCACAGTGCAAGGCTGCCCATGTTGTCCTCGCTCTCCCAGCAGCCTCTTAACACCTCCCTCATCCCGTGTACCTTTTCCATAGCCCAACTTTTTCACAGTCCCCTCACCACTCCAGCATCCCCGTCCAACCCGCCACTAGTCTCTCCCTTGGCCTCTCCCCTCCCCACCCCCAAAGCCCTTTCAGTGGCCCCTCGCCCCAGCCACGTCCCCTTGTAGCCTCGTAAATGTATATTGTTGGTCATTCATAACCTGCAGTCGCTTCCACCTCACCCTCCTGACGGGGCGCATTAATCAGACACGCTCCTGCAGCACCCTTTTCCCTTCCCTCTCTTGCCACTCTCTAATTTCGGCAATACCTCCACCAGAAAATTTTGTGAACACTTCATGATTGACTTACACGAGTGTTCGCCAAATTTAGTGTCGTTTCGCCATGTTTCCCTCCCTATATCTTGTATTTCCGGCAGTGTATGAGTTTCTCGGTAAAGTTTGAGTCTTTTACTTGTTTTTGGGTGTTTCCACGTGATTTTTTGGTGTGATACGGAAAG
Source organism: Portunus trituberculatus (assembly GCF_017591435.1). NCBI lineage: Eukaryota > Metazoa > Arthropoda > Malacostraca > Decapoda > Portunidae > Portunus > Portunus trituberculatus. Next base: position 4,746,338 of record NC_059274.1, read on the forward strand.
GTTTGTTTTTCCTTTTCCTTTTATGAGAGGGAACTGTAGATTTGGCATTTATGTGGGAGGAAAAAAAATGTTGGCAAGTGTGGATTCAAAGGGAAGTAAATGGTGTGTGTGTGTGTGTGTGTGTGTGTGTGTGTGTGTGTGTGTGTGTGTGTGTGTGTGTGTGTGTGTGTGTGTGTGTGTGTGTGTGTGTGTGTGTGTGTGTGTGTGTGTGTGTGTGTTATCTAGGAGGGAATCTATTGGTAAATGGTTTGTGATGATGCCTTCGGAGTATTTTCTATCTATCTCTCGACTTTTACTTTTTTCCTTCTCTCTGATTTACCAAGGTGTGTTTGTTTACATTTGTGTCTATATGTGTCATTTTATGTTTATCTAATTGCCTGACTTCTTTACCTGCTCTCTCTCTCTCTCTCTCTCTCTCTCTCTCTCTCTCTCTCTCTCTCTCTCTCAGTAAAAGAACGCATCCTCGTCACTTGAACTTTCGTCTCGTTCCACAAAGGAATCGTTCGACTGTATTAAACTTTTGCGTCAATATCGCTTCTACTGTTACCCTGACGACCAGGTAGGAATGTCTCTCTCTCTCTCTCTCTCTCTCTCTCTCTCTCTCTCTCTCTCTCTCTCTCTCTCTCTCTCTCTCTCTCTCTCTCTCTCTCTCTCTCAGCAATTTACAGTGCGAGGAATCATGACAAATGCAACTTTTCCCCCGCTTTTTTCCGCTTCACCTTTTCCGAGAAAAAACTACTACGAAAGAAAGTTGAGACAGAGAAGTGCGCTGGCTTTCCTTCCACTCTTTTATTTATAAAGTTACCGTTATTTAGCACTCCTTGTTGGTAGGTCTCTCTCTCTCTCTCTCTCTCTCTCTCTCTCTCTCTCTCTCTCTCTCTCTCTCTCTCTCTCTCTCTCTCTCTCTTTACACTCACGTCATCCTCCGCCTCCCCCCCCACACACACAAGCGCGAATTAGTTCATCACATTCAAATTAATCAGGAGTGAAAATTGACCAAAGCAATAAGGAAAACGTGACGCGGTGTTGGTTTCACTTCACAATCTGAAAAAGAAAAATGGATTCTAATGATTTTTTGTCTATCCTGAATGGAGAGAGAGAGAGAGAGAGAGAGAGAGAGAGAGAGAGAGAGAGAGAGAGAGAGAGAGAGAGAGAGAGAGAGAGAGAGAGAGAGAATGCTCGGTGACCTGAGTATCTACCCTTTTTTTTTTTTTTCAACCGAGTCCGAAAAATACGTCTTTTCAACGACTCCCCTCCAATGTTATTTTTTTGGCGTTTTTCCTCCTCTTTTCTTTCACCGCGAACAGTGACACGCTACGCTCTAGGTATATAAAAAGAAGGAAAAATCTAAGCTTTCATTTAATCTTTTCTTTTTTTATTTCTTTCAGGTGCAGCAAAATTGTCTCTCTAAATATTTTAGTTCATTTTTTCCTTTCTCTTCGGTAGATTTTTTAATTTTTTTTTATTTATACCATGTGGGCTTTTCACGGGAATTTATGGTCTAAAGGGGATACTTTTTGGGGTACCTCCTATCTTAAAGCCCATCCATTAAGAAGCTGTTGCCCCGAGTGAGGAAGCTCAACCTACACTCGGACCGTGGACAGGATTCGAACCCGTGCGCTTGGATACCCCTCGAACCCCAAAGCACGGATGGTTCCACTGTACCACGGTTATTTTCGTCGTGTCAAGATCCAACGCTTCTGATTGGCCGTGATGAAGGTTGAAGTTAGCCGCGCACGCTCATTGGTCAAGAGATGGGTGTGGGTTCCGGTCGTCCGTGTTCATTAGTTCAAGGTGAGGCGTCCCATTAATCCGGCACGTTCATTGGTTAAGTTTAAAGGAGGTCTGGCATTCATTATCAGCCCTCATTGGTCTAAAGACGGATGTGTGTGTGACTGCATTAGAGTTACAATCTGTTTCACTCTGGTATTAAAACATGAAATTCCTCGCTGGTTCGATACTCGCTTTTTTCTGCTTTTTTTTTCATATATATCTTTCATTTTCTTTTTTTTTTTTTTTACTTACCTACGCACAGTGGTGAATAAAGTGTTGTTTCGATGGAACAACACTCCCCTAACACACAAAATGTAAGGAATGAACAAACAGAGACTGAAAATAGCCAGAGAATAATGGAGGGTAGAGGAGAGGTGAATAAACAGTGAACAAATAATAAAGTTGTTTCGAGCACGGCTGCCAGACTCCATTGACACGCTAGTGAAAGTATGGAAGAAGCCACTTCGGAGAGATCGCCGAGCCTCCCCTTCAGATTACTGCAGAATTATGGAGCCACTGAACAATTCAATAGGAAACGTCTGGAAATTAAGTTAAAATATCGCTAAACCATTGGGAAGCCAACAGCACAGTGGCGACGGCCGTCAGTCTCGGTGCATAGCGTGTCGCCTGCAGGAGGGACGTGCTGGTCTCTATCATAATCAAATACTGGCTATTTCCCTGCAGATTTCCTTTATTTTTTTATATACCTAGACGGCGCTTGTATGTAAATGCTGAACGCTTCCCTCCGCGGATTGTGGGAAGCGGAAGGGAAGGAATAGACAAAGCTGACAAGAACGTGCGGATTAATATGCGAATAAGGCAAAGTGGATGGACTGACGCACCTGAGAACTGTCCGCGGCTTCAGTACCAAATCGATAACCGTCCGATGTGCACAAATAAAATGATTCAAAGCAAGGGAAGTAAACACACAAAGTCACTACACCTGAATCAGTAACTAGTCCAATTATTTCACTCTTTATGGTGAGGTGCAAGTATTGGAGGCTTCTATGATTCACAAGCTGATTCTCCGAGTAAGAGTCAAGTGAGAGGCAATAATTCTGCTTCTACGTAATTCCGGGCTTGTATTTCTCTTATTGTTCACGTCAAGGTTAAGAATAAGCGGTTATAAAAGATTACATATCCATAAAGCATTGGAAATTAAGAGTGAGCTGAACGGATGAAGAAAGACAGGAAGGGGAAATGCAAAGGTAAAAAAGCTAAATGTAGTTGTATAAAAAAAAAAATGGTAATGTTTATGATGATGTAAATAAAGTGTTGCTGTTTTATCACTTGTTGTTGTTATTGTCGTTGTTAGTGGTGGTGATAGTGGTAGTGGTGGCGCTAATGATAATGATGTTTTATTACCACTACAATTACAATTACTACTAATACTACATTATCACCACCACCACCACCACCACCACTACCACCACCACCATCAAGAGTGGCATTGGAATCTTCATCAGTATTATCGCCACTGGTGTCGCGTTGTTGCCATCATTCCCATTGCAAGGCCGCTCATCTTACATATAGCGCGCTGCATCGATTGCCACCAAATATCCATTAGGCCTGAATACCCGCCTGTCATGTCCATAGTGTTCGCAGGGCACAATGACGAACCGCCCGTGTTTTCATATTCATTCGGCCTTATCCGTTATAGTTATGAAGCAATAGGGTGATGGCACTGACAAATTATCCTCCTCCCATATTTATACCATTTCTATATTTCAATTTGTGTCGCCATGGAATTTGCCTATAAGCTGAGAAATTAATATAGAAATGGGAGATGAAAGTGTCTCGAGTAACAATAATGTAGGAAATAAAGGCTTAATGCTGTTCACGCGGTACTAACTTATATTATTTCATGCATCTATTTATCTGTTTATTTATGCATGTGTTTATTTATTCAGGCAGTGAAATGGTTCCGCGCAGTAAAGTGACTTATATTATTTACTATGTATACTCATGGTTTAGTGATGAATGCTTCTTTTACGTACTTATTCAAATCACACTCATTCTTTATAGTCATTTCACGCGGACTCTATTTCAAACATTTTTTTCCACACCTTGGCTGCACATTTTCTCTAATCGCGCTTTTTTTTTTTTTTCAATAAGCTTCCCATCATTTTTCTTTCATCTATCATTATTTTTTGACAGCCAGCAACGTGTTCCTTTATTTATTCATCTGAGGTGTCACACTTGCTCATGGATAAAAGATACCACCCTTTTTCCTTATTCACATTTCTCAATCTTTCATTCCATGTATAATTATATTCGACATCAATATAATTAATTTTTCATTAAGACCTGGACGGCATTTTATACATTCATACATATATAGTAGTTCTCCATATATTCATGTATTCATTAAGTACTCTATGGGATGAGTATTCTTGAAATCTGTACATATTAGGTACCTATATACTTATTTATTAATTAACCTGTGGTGTTATACTCTACAATGTACATATTCATACATAAAAGACACACACAGTAACATAACAATGAATCAACGTACTTCATTTCACAATCATATTCAAACACTCATACAACTCTTAATTCATTGATTAATTTGGCATTATACCGTAATCACATTTCCCTTCGTATTAAATGACCATATATTTTTTTTCATTCATTATACTATAGCACTATACAAACCTGCCCAATTCCACGTATAGGCAAGCACACGCAATTATTCCCTAGAGCCACACTCCACATTTCATCCTTCACCATTTAACTTACAAATTCCCTTAATTTTCAGTTAACCTCCTTTTTTTTTAGCTAACCAATTCATTAGCTAACCTATTTGACGTAATCTCATATTTACCTGTGTGTTTGGCAATCAGTTTATTCACCGCCACATTTAGCAACACAAATTACGTGAATGTTTCGGTATTTGTTTTGTTTATTTTCCGCCAGAGGGAACATTATCGCTGACGTTGCGTTATCATAGTTAAGCCCCACGGGAATGTGTTAAGCTGATGCGATTTAGGCGTCCTGCCGTATCATTATTATTATTATTATTATTATTATTATTGTTAATATTATTATTGTTATCATTATTAATATTGTTATTCATAGTAGTAGTAGTAGTAGTAGTAGTAGTAGTAGTAGTAGTAGTAGTAGTAGTAGTAGTAGTAGTAGTAGTAGTAGTAGCGGTGGTGATGGTAGTAGTAGTAGTAGTAGTAGTAGTAGTAGTAGTAGTAGTAGTAGTAGTAGTAGTAGTAGTAGTAGTAGTAGTAGTAGTAGTACCTACCTTAACTGTGAAGAGTTTCAAGATGATTATGAGAAGAGTTCAAATACGTTGCGAAAATCTCTCTCTCTCTCTCTCTCTCTCTCTCTCTCTCTCTCTCTCTCTCTCTCTCTCTCTTGCTTTGACAATAGTGAATGATATCGCTTTGGTAATAGTGAATTATTTATCAAGTTGTTAAATTAAAGTCAATCTGTGCATTGCCTTTGGCCAATAGTCTTTGTCCGGCATGTATTAAGCAGTATTACAGCATTGCTTTTCATTGGGTTTTATTAATGAAAAGGTTATGTTACTGAACGACAGAGAGGAACAAAGTTTTTTTTCCTCTCTTATTAAAAACAGATGCGTAAAGAAAATAACGGACCAGAACACAAACGAAATGAAAACAAAAGAAAACGTAAGAACTACAGAGAAAAAGAAGAAAACAAGAAGGAAACGATCTTGAAGGGAACACATTCAGTAAAAGAACAAGAAAAAAAAAATAATGGAAGGGGGGGAGGGCAAGGATTCAAAACTGCTGTAATATTCTCGTCAGTTCATAACTCCATGGAACCATTATGGCGGCGGTGATGGTGGCGGTCGGCTAATGGTTATGGCGGTCTTTAGCATTTTGAATCATTATATCCATCTTTTTCCTCTCTCCCTCTCTCTCTCTCTCTTTCCCTTTCGTTTAACAGTACGGGGGAGTGTATCAGGTGGTGGTGGGGGTGGGTGGAGAGTGTGGTGAAGTAAGGGAAGGGAGGGGAGATAAGGTGAGGAAAGGTAAGGAATGGAGGCTCAGGGGAAGGGAAAGGGAAGGTTAGTTATTCAAATGGGTGGGAAGGAAAGAGGGGAATAGGAGATAGAGAAGGAAAAGGTGAAAAGGATGGAAGAAAGGAAGCTTGTTGTTGTTGTTGTTGTTGTTGTTGTTGTTGTTGTTGTTGTTGTTGTTGTTGTTGTTATTATTACTATTATTATTATCAATTATTATTATTAATATTACTATCATTATTATTATTCTTATCATTAATAGTATCATTATAATTATCGTCATTATCAAAGAAAGGAAAAGGGGAGAGTGTTCTTGTTATAGATTCTTCTTCTTCTTATTATTATTATTACTATTATTATTATTATTATTATTATTATTATCATTATTAT
>NC_059274.1:4757500-4775000 GCF_017591435.1 Portunus trituberculatus
TCTTCTTCTTTCTCTTACTCCTCCTCTTCATCATCTTCCTCCTCCTCCTCCTCCTCCTCCTCCTTTTCTCTTGCTTCTCCTTGTCACTTCTCCTTTCTTCTTTTTTTTTGTTTCATCTTCTTAATTTTTAGTTCGTGTCTTTTTTATGCTTCTTCTTCTTCTTCTTCTTCTTCTTCTTCTTCTTCCTCCTCCTCCTCCTCCTCCTCCTCCTCCTCCTCCTCCTCCTCCTCCTCCTCCTCCTACTACTACTACTACTAAAACTAATATTATTACCACTCCTACTATTACAACAATCTATTTTCGTACTATGTTTGCCCCCCTCTTAATCTTCTAGTCTTTAGTACTATTACTTTTTATACTCTTGCTTCTTGTCATCGTGCACATGTTCCACTTTTCTCCTCTTCCTCCTCTCACTTCTCCTTGACCCCTTTATTAGAGATACTCGGTCCTATAAAACTGAAGTTATTTTTAATGTGTTGCTTCAATAATTCTCTCTCTCTCTCTCTCTCTCTCTCTCTCTCTGTCTAGCTGCAAGGTAATATTCCAAGTAATGTTTACTCAAAATGAATTTAACAAGAGGATTGCTGTCTGCAGGATTATAATTTCTTAAGACTCTTTGTAAACTTAATATTATGTCGACTCAACATTCTCATTTTATCTCTGTTCGAACCGTATGTCTCGTTTTTTCTTTCTCCTGAAGTACCTCTCCTCTGCTCCCACTACTGAATCATATCCTCCAAAGTTCCCTAAATTTGTAGACGAACATTTCATATTCCTATTAAAACGTGGTGCGTCTTTTGTCTCTCTTCCCGTGCTTTTCATCATAACAACAACAAAAAAAAGACGTACATCTGTCATGCTACAAGAAATTACTTCCTCTTACTCATTATCACAAACTTTAATTACATTTTCCTTTACACTTCACCTGAATTAAAAGGAATAGATACGTGTCATCAGAACGGACTGAGAGAGATCATAATTATTTAAACGAATATTTTCTCGTGTATCCTTCATAGACACCAAGTTTCTCGTGTGATTTTTAATGAAAGAAATAAAAGTGCAAAAAAGCTTAAAATAATAATGTGAAAACAGCTATTTTTCTTTCCTCTGACAAATCTGTGTGTGTGTGTGTGTGTGTGTGTGTGTGTGTGTGTGTGTGTGTGTGTGTGTGTGTGTGTGTGTGTGTGTGTGTGTGTGTGTGTGTGTGTGTGTGTGTGTGTGTGTTTTCACAGTTCACAGCTCGTAAAAAGAGTATAGCTAATTTTTACTTCAATTTAACAGGAATCTTACACAACCTGGATTTCCAGAAGCAAAGGACTTTTTTCCTCCGTTTCTGCCCCGAAGGAATTTTCGAGGGCTAAAAACTTTGCTTACCGGAGTGTGGAGCGAAAAATAGTGTATCCCGCTCAATGAAGTGTTGTGAGGGAAACGGTTTTGTTGTGTTCGGTTACGAGAGAGAGAGAGAGAGAGAGAGAGAGAGAGAGAGAGAGAGAGAGAGAGAGAGAGAGAGAGAGAGAGAGAGAGAGAGAGAGAGTCTACACGGGCCGGTATTCTCCTGGATGGATGATGCAATAAAAAATATATATTGAACACAAGAATTTTCGTGCTCGAGGCTCAGATTCGTAATGGTTCTCTCTCTCTCTCTCTCTCTCTCTCTCTCTCTCTCTCTCTCTCTCTCTCTCTCTCCTAAAAATGGTCTTAGAATTCCCTTTTTAGTATTCATTAATCTGTCCTTTGTCACTCTTATTAGCAAACATTTCACAATCTTTCACTTAAACACCCATAACTTTACACACCAACTCTTTCACTGCAGTCTCTTTAATATCTCAATATTCTGGACGAGGAGAGAATCGACAACTGTTATTTTTTCTCTTTAAGCTGCTTTTTTTTCCCTCATTCAATTACCTTTCTAAGTGAATCTGAGCGTTAACAAAAGCCCGAACATTGCAGTGAGAGGATCAGGCGTAAAATTATTCCTCTACCAGCGAACAAGTGAAGATAGTCGTGAAGTATTGATTAAAAAAAAAAATACATGAAAGACTACGGAGATATTATACTTGACAAGAAATTAAGAATGAAGAGAATAATAAATCATGATTGTTCACGTTATAAATGGCGCAGCGCTATGAGAATGCAGCTGAGCACGGAAGGGTAAAGCAAAGAATGTGTCAGTAAAACAAAATACAAACAGGACGGAATAAATTTAATGCAAAGTGGAAAATATGTCATAAAACACCAGTAACACGAAACAAACTCTACAAGATAAAGCAAAATATAAAAGAATAAAATAAAGTATAACGCACCATTAAAACAGAGAAGACGTGCATGTAAGAGTACAAATTGAATATAAAGTAGAAACTGAGCCATAAAGTACACAAGTAATTATACAACAAGCCGTGAATTAAAAGTAAAAGGTATAATGAGTCACAGATCATTGCATTCCACCCGTGACATCACAAGGGGAGGAAGAAAAAACATGGATTCATTAAAGGTTGCGGAATGTCCTTTGTTTTCTATTTCACGTATCACTCAATACCAAACAATACATTTTCTAACTTCCATAAAAAAAACACTCCTTTAATCTTTTCTGTAGTCACTTTTGTATGCATTTTTTCGTTATCTTTCGTATTTTTCCAGCTCGTTTTTTTTCCCTTTATTTTTCATCCTTCTCTTTGTGTCTGAAAGCCTGACTGTGGTGTGTCGCTCACGTGTTCATTAGCCTGATTGAAACTCTCGACGCCGCGGGCTCAGTGTCTCGAAATGTCGCGTTGGTGTCCCGCTAAAGAACCACTAAAGGATCAAATGTTTTCCCTTTGTCTCATAAGAGTTCCTTTACGATCACTCTCACGCCCATCCCACGCTCTTTTCTGTTCCAGCAACAAGCTTTGGTATTTCTGGCTACTTATCTATATCTCTGTCATTTCATAGATATTCTTTTCCTTTATCATTTTCAGTTTTTTTCAGTGGTTTGTTATTTTTTTTATCATTTGTCCTTATTTTTTTTTTTATATTTCAGAAAGGTCACTTCTATTTACTTACTTGTTATCTATTTATTATGTTTTTTTGTGCTTTTTTTTTACAGCGTGGGTTGTTGTTTTCGAGGTAATAATCTCTCCGTCTTCACATAATACGTTTCTTCTCGGATATTTACTTCTAGCGTCTGAATTCACCTTAATATATATTTTTTTCACGGTCAGATATGAAAATAATTGCCATTTTTTTTATTCTATGCTTCGTTTCTATTATATTGTCTGCGTTAACAATAAAACCTCCAAAAGTCATATATTGTTTTTCCTACATTCATTTTCCATACTAATTTTTAATCATTTCGCAATAGTTTATTTCCTGTTCAATAATATTCCACTCAAGATTTTTTTTTCGGTAACAATCAATTCTAAACCCATCACCCTATGTAGCTCAGCGTCTCTCTCTCTCTCTCTCTCTCTCTCTCTCTCTCTCTCTCTCTCTCTCTCTCTATTGACATGCCATACCTCACATTTTTGCCGGTTGTGCTCCTTTGATGCTGTTTACTTTTCGTTTGTAAAATACTTACTGTCTGACTGAAAACGGAGCACAGAAAGCCAGCTCAAATGAATGCCAGAAATAGTGAACAACCGAACTTGTGTGTGTGTGTGTGTGTGTGTGTGTGTGTGTGTGTGTGTGAATGGGTAGCTCGGTTCATCACGCGTCAGACTCGTGATCGTCAGTGGTTTCAATAGATATGCTGGGTTACAATAGAGTGTGGGAGGAAGGTTTGTGGGCGTGAGTGGTGGATGTAAAGAGGGGAGGGACGGGAAGGGAGGGGAGGGAGAGAAGAGAAGAGGAGAGGAGAGGAGAGAAGAGGAGATGAGAGGAGAGGAGAGGAGAGGAGAGGAGGAGGAGGGAGGGAGGGAAGGAAGGAAGGGAAGAGAGAGAGAGAGAGAGAGAGAGAGAGAGAGAGAGAGAGAGAGAGAGAGAGAGAGAGAGAGAGAGAGAGAGAGAGAGAGAGAGAGAGAGAGAGAGAGAGAATGAAATAAACACGCAAACTTAAGAGGCAATAGAAGTAAAGAATGGGAGGAATAAATACGCCAATAAGTAAAGGAAAACGAAGGAAACAAAAAGGAAAGGAAACAAACAAAAATGGGTAAGCAGCACTGAAAGGTAACGAGCTGTTTTGCAAGTTGAAAAAGAGAAAAAGTAAAAAAACAAAGAAAAAAAAAAAAGAATCCAATATAGAATCTGAAGCTTTACACGTTTCATTTCACTAGCAACCTTATGAAGTCTCTTATGTTTCGAAGCTTCAGTTGTCTCGAAATTATTTGAAGCTTCTAACCCCTCCTCTCTCTCTCTCTCTCTCTCGTTTTAATGGGACATAATGATGTTTTTTTTGTATTTCTTGTAAAATTACCATTCATGCTCTTGTGTGTGTGTGTGTGTGTGTGTGTGTGTGTGTGTGAAGAGTGTGGGCGGGATCCCACTGATGGAGGTTATTAGTGTTTATTGCCAGGGAGAGAAAGAGAGAGAGAGAGAGAGAGAGAGAGAGAGAGAGAGAGAGAGAGAGAGAGAGAGAGAGAGAGAGAGAGAGAGAGAGAGAGAGAGAGAGATAGCATTTCCCCTCCAAAATAACAACGTTGAAAGACTAACACTCCATCACACACACACACACACACACACACACACACACACACACACACACACACACACACACACAAGTATGAATGGTAATAATGGTACACACCGCGTAGTGTAGTGGTTAGTACGCTCGACTCACAACCGAGAGGCCCGGGTTCGAGTCCCGGTAAGCGGCGAGGCAAATGGGCAAGCCTCTTAATGTGTAGCCCCTGTTCACCTAGCAGTAAATAGGTACGGGATGTAAGTCGAGGGGTTGTGGCCTCGCTTTCCCGGTGTGTGTTGTGTGTTGATGTGGTCTCAGTCCTACCCGAAGATCGGTCTATGAGCTCTGAGCTCGCTCCGTAATGGGGAAGACTGGCTGGGTGACCAGCAGGCAACCGAGGTGAATTACACACACACACACACACACACACACACACACACACACACACACACACACACACACACACACACACCATTTTCCCAGACTACCTTTCTCCTCAGGGCCACCACCACCACCACCACCACCACCACCACCACTACCACGGACTCATTAGCAAAAAGGCACAAACAGACACCTGCAACAAAGCTCAAAATAAACAAACCATTATCATCGCCATCGGGTCCAAGGTACGCCATGGAGGAGGAGGCGGGACTCGAGGGTAGCCTAGTCATTAGAAGACGTTTAGTGGCGCCGTACACGTAGCGCCGTTAGGGAGGCATCGCTGGTATGGAGTGCAGTGAAGGGAGACAAGAAAGACAGAGAGAGAGAGAGAGGGGAGGATAAAGAGGAGAGGCGTTGAGAAGGTGGGAGATGAAAACAACCAGGACTTGCCTTTTAAGAACGTGAAGGTTATAGCGGATGATGAAGACGGAGATGACGATATGGAGTGTTGTGGAGGAGGAGGAGGAGGAGGAGGAGGAGGAGGAGGAGGAGGAGGAGGAGGAGGAGGAGGAGGAGGAGGAGGAGGAGGAGGAGTGAGAAATGAAGTAGGAGAGAGAGAGAGAAAGCGGCGAATACACTGCTTTTTTTTAATGTGGTACTGTGTTCGTTATGGCTGATGATGAAGACAAAGATGACGATGGTGAGGAAGAGGAAGAGGAAGAGGAAGAGGAAGAGGAAGAGGAATAGAGGAAGGAGGGGGAATGAGGAGGAAGATAACGACGCTGGTTTTAAAAATGTGGTACTGCTGGAGATGAAGACGAAGATGACGATGGTATGAAGTGAGGAAATGGAGAACGAGGAGGTAGGAAGAGGAGGAGGAGAAGGATTAAGAGGATGAAAATGAGTGACTTTGCTTTTTAATCATAAGAAATTGCTGAGCTTATTGCTGAAGGCGAGAATGAAGATCTGTCGGAATAAGAGGACGATGAAGGTAAAGAGAAATGAGACGGCAAAAAAAAAAAAAAAAGATAGGAATTGGATGGAGAGGATGAAAGGGAACGGGATTAGAAGATAGAATAGAAGGAATACGGTAATAATGAAAAAGCCAAAGGGAAAAGGAGAATGTTGGAAAGAATGTCGAGAGCGATTAGAAGTATGAAAACTGGAATGAAGAAATGGCCGAACAAGGAGAGAGAGAGAGAGAGAGAGAGAGAGAGAGAGAGAGAGAGAGAGAGAGAGAGAGAGAGAGAGAGAGAGAGAGAGAGAGAGAGAGAGAGAGAGAGAGAGAGAGAGAGAGAGAGAGAGTAGTAGAGTAGTAGAGAGAAGAGAAGAAGAAGAAGAAGAAGAAGAAGAAGAAGAAGAAGAAGAAGAAGAAGAAGAAGAAGAAGAAGAAGAAGAAGAAGAAGAAGAAGAAGAAGAAGAAGAAGAAGAAGAAGAAGAAGAAGAAGAAGAAGAAGAAGAAGAAGAAGAAGAAGAAGAAGAAGAAGAAGAAGAAGAAGAAGAAGAAGAAGAAGAAGAAGAAGAAGAAGAAGAAGAAGAAGAAGAAGAAGAAGAAAATAATAATAATAATAATCATAATAATAATAATAATCATAATCATAATAATAATAATAATAATAATAATAATAATAATAATAATAATAATAATAATAAACAATAATAATAATAATAATAATAATAATAATAATAATAATAATAATAATAATAATAATAATAATAATAATAATAATAAGAAGAAGAAGAAGAAGAAGAACAAGAAGAACAAGAAGAAGAACAAGAAGAAGAACAAGAAGAACAAGAACAAGAACAAGAACACGAAGAACAAGAACAAGAACAAGAACAAGAACAAGGAAAAAGAGAAGAAGAATAAAAGAAGAAGAAAATAATTATAATGATAATAACAATAGTAATAATAATAATAATAATAATAATAATAATAATAATAATAATAATAATAATAATAATAATAATAATAAGAAGAAGAAGAAGAAGAAGAAGAAGAAGAAGAAGAAGAAGAAGAAGAAGAAGAAGAAGAAGAAGAAGAAGAAGAAGAAGAAAAAGAAAGACGGTAAGAGAAAAGCGCACAACGACGAGAAACACAAGAGAAAGACAGGAAGGGACGGTGATATTTTTGCAGACTAAGAAAAGGAACAAATCGTATAGGTAAAGATTTCAGCGCAACTGCAATCAAAGGGAACAAATGTGCCCTCAATGATACGCCGTCCATCACGTCATTTGGCAGGGAATCGGTGTTGGCAAGGGTATGACCGAGTTGGACGCTTCGGCAACCTTGCTATGATGTGTGTGTGTGTGTGTGTGTGTGTGTGTGTGTGTGTGTGTGTGTGTGTGTGTGTGTGTGTGTGTGTGTGTGTGTGTGTGTGTGTGTGTGTTATAAGAGGTGACCTGCTTTTGTGTGTAAGACAATGGTTGCTGTGTTGGTATTGTTGTTGCTTTATATTATTAGTGGAGGAAAGCGTGGCGTTGGCTGTGGTGGTGGTGGTGGTGGTAGTAGTAGTAGTAGTAGTAGTAGTAGTAGTAGTAGTAGTAGTAGTAGCAGTAGCAGTAGCAGTAGCAGTAGCAGTAGTAGTAGTAGCAGTAGCAGTAGAAGATGTAACAGTATTAGATGTAACAGTAGTAGACGTAACGGTAGTAGATGTAGCAGCAGTATTAGTAGTAGTAGTAGGAGTAGGAGTAGGAGTAGGAGTAGGAGTAGGAGTAGGAGTAGGAGTAGGAGCAGCAGTGGGACTTCCAATACAGCCAGAATAACATCACACCTTGAAATCGCTCTGGTAAACACACGCAGGTACGCACAAATTCCCACCCAAACCGAAAAGGAATATAAAACCGTCCGGTTCACGTGTCACTTGTATAAAACCAAGCGCCAACACTCACGGATGGCCATGTATCAAAGACGAGCTCACACCGTTAGTGATCAATGAATGAGTGACACGCGAACCCCCGTCCACATATGCCATTCACCTGTCCACTCTGGGTAACTGTTTTTTTTTTTTTCCTTCCCCTCCTTCCTTACCACCGTCGCGCCACTCTCTGGCGGCTTGCATGTCAAAGGAGCCTATGTATGACTGGGAGAATAGCGTAACGGATGGGATACAAATAAATCACTTTGCGCCTGTTGTGCAAAGGAGAAACGTACTACAAACAGGAGGGTACACACACACACACACACACACACACACACACACACACACACACACACACACACACACACACACACACATCGCGCGTTTAATTTATTAGGTTGATCTGGCGCCATCTGGCAACCACGGTATCAAATTGTAGGATACATCGAAGGGGTTTGTGTGTATGTACATAAGATGTATGTTTGTTAGAAGTACTTTGCAACATGTAGATTTTCAGTTGTAAGGCAGTAATATGAATAAACCGAATTAAGCGCCCGGACCCACACACGCACGCACGCACGCACGCACGCACGAACGAACGCGCGCACACACACACACACACACACACACACACACACACACACACACACACACACACACACACACACACACACCGATGTACAAGCGTGAAAAATGACGGAAGAAGTTGCAACTGTATAGATCAGTATTAAAGGAAAAAAAAGTGGAATGTCAGGCAGTGTTTAATTTACATGCTAACTAATTAATAGTGTAAAGTCTTCACTTACGCTCATAATAAAATAAAAAAAGAGCACAGATTCCAGCTATTTACTTAAGAGAATTCGGATACCTATTACAAACGTTAAATGTGTTGTCAGGAATAAATTAACAGCCTCTCAAACACACCCTTAAAACATCAGGAAATAACGCCTTTACCTGGGACACGCCGGCAGTAAAAGCGTTCAGAGTTGCTTAATAACACAATAACACCTAATGAAGAACATTGTACACCGAGCTCCAGCGCCCGTAATGACAACTCGAGCAAAGCTGTATTATTCCTATTACACCTGTTATTGCTACGAGTATTACAAACTTGAGGCTCTAATGCACGCAACACTCCTTAGAGGCAAAATAGTTCTGCGAAGTTGCCAACGCTGCAGATCAGACGTTTAACCTCTTCAATATCATGACGCGTTTCCATATTCACTCTGTTTACTATGTGGTGATTTTACGCAGCTTCAGAAACTTATGTGGGATTAGAATAGTGAGGATTATGACCATTGATCTTCTGACCTCCATAGACCCTTCTTAATGTCAATAAAATGATCTAATCGTACACAAAACTCGTGGTAAAAGTGTGTCCCAATACTGAAGGGATTAACATTCTCGTGCCCACAGCATCCTTTGGACAGAACAATGATGGGCTGTACAATTTAGTATGCAGATGAGATGTCACTGTGATGCACCTAACTAAAGGAACAAAAGTTTGTGGGCGGTGCTGAAACAGTGTAAAGTGCATTTTTCCCACTACAATTTCAGCTGGTCGCTCTGCTTACACCACCCGTTACAACTATTCTCAGTGAAGCTTGCGGCCTTTCATGGGTCTGTTTACATTTAAGTTATATTAATCATTTCAAGCTGAATGAATCTTTACCAAATCTCAAGCTCCCTCAAAGAAGTTCTTGGCTCAATTGCAATTAATATATACAAAATCCTAGCAGCTTAATCTGTGCCTTCGTTTGGTCTTTGTTTCTACATTTTTAAAATCCTACTAGGTTAATCTATAACTTTTATTTGTTGTTTGCTTTCACATTTTCATTCTATTAAATTTATCTTTCTTTACTTTATCTTAAATTCTAACAGTGTTAATAATTTGTCTTTCTATGCCCCATATGACAAGTTGCTGCTGCACCACCACTTAAATCTTTAATTATCATCACAGAACTTTCGGAACCATTAATTTGAATTTTCATCAATCCACGAAACTCAGTCCACTCGAGGCTTTAATCTGCCACCAGCGCTACATGACCTGGCTCCGTCAAAATGTTATATTATCTAATCAATCAAACCTCGCCTTCGTTAGCCTAAGTTTGGCCTTAATGCTGCTGCACTGAATTTGTGACTCAATAAGCTGCCATGACCTTCCTAACACTGGGCTTTGATGGCGAGGACAGGGGACTTTGGGAAAACACACATTAAATATAATTGGTAACAGTTGAAATACCTAAACCCCAGAGAACACAAGAATATAACTATTAATCCAGCGAATGAAACACTACAGCCTGTACATGCAATATTGAATATTCGTGGACGTATCAAGCTCATAGGCAAAGCAAGTATATTAGCGAAGTGATGGCGAGGATTTATAAAGATGAGTCAGTAGGAGTAATAAAAATAATGTATGACTTGACTTCATTCAAGAGGGAGGTTTCAAGACGTTTGTCTCATCCTTTGGCTAATTCTATCGGCTCTGTGAGAAGACTGGCAACTGAGTGAGACTTTTTTTCTTTATATTGTTGTTGTCCTTGGCCAGTCCTCCTCTCTTACATAAAAAAAAAAACATCTATAAAGAGAAGCCGTTCATCAGGTTCCCGGGAGATCATTGGGAAAAACACTTATATACTCTATGATGAGGAAAAACGACAAGGCATTCGATATTGCGTCCTTTAACAGCATCAATAATTTACAGGGGAAGAGGAAGACTACTCTCCGTGGTGATCAATTATTCTCCTACCTATCGGCTTGCTTATTTGATTGGTGAGACGAGGTGTACTGTGTGGTGTGGTGTGGATTTGCCGTGTGGTGGTGTGTGTGGTGTGGATGTTTCGTGTGGTGGTGTGGTGTGGTGTGGTGTGGCTTCTGATTTGGTGAGTGGTATAGTTTTCAAGTGAAAAGGTGAGTGAATAAATATCTTGGAAACTTTAAAGAAAACTTGGTCTAAGTATTTAATTTTGTATCCCCTTATCATAATTAAAACAGACAGCATTGTGCACTTTACTCTGTCGTGTTGTCATCTGAGTGGTGATGATTGCTGTGTGGTGGTGAGTGGTGCTGTGTTATAAAATGAGGTGGTGAATCAAGGGGTGGTGATGATTTGTATGCTAATAAGAGATGTTGTGTGGTGGTGATGGCTTTTGTGGTAGTGAACGTTGCTCTGCGTTGCTCTGTGGTAGTGAATTAGATGGTGGTGAAAGTGGTGATGAAGTGTGTATTGAAAACCGCTTTTAGGTGATGTGATGAGGTGGCGTGATGAGACTTGAACTATGAATTATGTTACACCCTGCACCACCAAACCCCCTCCCCCGTACAACAGTCCACACCCTGCCTCCTACCACTCATTAGCCCCACTTCCCGTGGCTCAAAGAGGCTTCCTCCTCTCTTCGTTCGCTACTCTGCCGTCCCTCCTTCCTCCTGCTCGACATACCTCTCCTGCTTCGAACCAGTCTCGACCATAGTCTCACTCGGGTCGACTCGAGTCGTTTTCTAGCCGCGACTGGCCGAGGAGATCAGAAGCAACCCGTTTCTCACCATAGAAACACCTCCTCCGCCTTGGATTACCAGAAAGGATACCACCACCACGGCCTCGTCCTCACCACCTCCCGTGCCTATGTATCGCTACTCCTCCTCCCTTCCTCCCTCCAGTGACCTTTCTCGCCCCCCATTTAGTTAGGTTTGTTTCTTTGTTTTAATGTTAATTTAAGTAATTGTTAAGTTGTGTTTAAGTATTTCGTAAATTAAGTCCGTATTTATTTTTCTACAGTTCCTTTAGTATATATATATATATATATATATATATATATATATATATATATATATATATATATATATATATATATATAAGCTTGGGCCGTCTGATTTTGCCCCAGGCTCACGACAGTCCTTACTAACCACCAAAGTTTATAACATGAAGGATGCTGTGTTATAAAATGAGGTGGTGAATCAAGAGGTGATGACTTGTATAATAATGCGATGCTGTGTGAGATGGTGTGATGAAACCTGGACTATGAATTATAACAGTTAAGATAAAGAATAAATGATGACCAGTGCTGTTTTAAATATAATAGCATGATGAAAATGGTTATGTGAGCAAAATAGCAGTGATGGCAGTGGTGGCGCTGGGAGACGTGCAGTGATGAGGGCTGGAGTGTGGCAAGGGGGAAGGGCATTGCAATAAAGGCTGTTATATATACGTAATAATCTAGAGCAGTAAATAAATGAGAAGAACGGCATTGCACTCTAACCACCCGCCCGTGAAATCATTTCCTCGTATTTTAAACATCGATGTAGCAGTATCCTCAATGTTACAATAGTCACGGTGTTAATGAGATCCTGATGTTACTGGTCTGCACTGATTAAGATGCGATTTGTTGAGGGTAATTTGGAGGTTAAAGTGCGTGGCGGCACTATTGGGTGCTCGGAAAGAAAGTATCAGGGGAAAAGAGTAACGCAAAGAAATTTTAGCTAGGAAAAAGTGTTAAGGGGGAAAACGTAGCATAGAAATTTTGGCTACGAGAAAGTGTCATGAAAAATGTATCATAGTTTCATTAAAAAGTATTAGCGATGTTAATTAGGTTCAAAAGATACAAAAAGATTTCAATATTTTTGTCACTTTTTCCAGTTATTTTTATTTTCCCATAACTTTTACTGGTCACAAATGAGTAAATGGCGATGCACTAGTAACATAGGAGTAGGTAAAGACACTTCATAACACCTTCAATAAACCAATTAACACTTTAAACTGAATACAAAGTGGTAATGATTCATGTAATTAAATATCAAACCTATATTGTTGCGTTCAAAGGATTAAGTTAAACGATCATAAACTGCAATGATAGCGACGTAGGAAACAGTGAAGGGAATATACTACAATCATACCCGACTGAAGTTGGTATAATCCTGTATAGCGTTAACGTACAGGGAAATATTTGCTACACACGAGGAAAAACAAAACTATTCCTACCTCGTACTCACACTCACAGGATGGATGGATGCTGCAGCGAGTCCTGAGTCCTGACTACCACACGACCTTTCGGACACATGTAAAGTTTGTCGGGAGATCAAACAGCACTTCAATCACTTCATATTGAAAGGTAAAGATAACCGAGAAAAACATCGCCAACATTCACATCACTCGCCATGTGACACCGCACTGAGACATTTCATCACTGATTGATGTGCCGCTCGTGTTCAGGTTTCGAAACGGCATGAACTTCACTTCCAACACGCGACTTGAGGCAAAGGCACACACAAGGTACAGTAATGATAATAATAAACGTTACATTACTCATGTTCTATCCTTTAGGGCGTCGGAGAGAATAAGATAAAAACTCTATAAATGTGTTAACTTGTTTGAAAATATATCGTAGAATCTATAATTAACTTTACTATTGCTACCTGACAATGCTTGGTGTTCATTTATCGCGACTCATGAAGCACACAACCGACAATACTAAGTATATAATAATGTTTATCAACCGTTGTAAATTGCATCAAACTACCACAAAAAAAAAAAAAACCTTTAGTTGACATCAGGTGACGTGAATACAATGCTACTCTGATGGGAAGAAAGGTGTGGGGAAGTACAGAGTGCTTGGTGAGTGTGGGTGTGGTGAGCACGATGCAGCGGATGCGAGCAGTGAGTGAACCATTCAAGCTATTAGTGGTGGAGGTCTCCAGAGTATTTCAAAAGCTAGATAGAAGTTTTAACACCTGCATGAATAAAACTCATCCATACATAAAGTTACACAGGCAAAGCTTCCATATTTCCGTGTTCTTTAATTAATATGGTTTACACCTGTAGGTTGGCACCTGTGCGAGTACAAAATACAATAGGTTAAAGTAGAGCAACTGCCGTCTACAACAATACGAAACACTGTTAAGACACTAACAAGAAGTAATGAAACATTTTCCTGCAGCGGTTGGACTTATTAACATTCATAGCTCTGTAAAATATTGCATCGACAGGAGAGAGAGAGAGAGAGAGAGAGAGAGAGAGAGAGAGAGAGAGAGAGAGAGAGAGAGAGAGAGAGAGAGAGAGAGAGAGAGAGAGAGAGAGAGAGAGAGAGAGAGAGAGAGAGAGAGAGAGAGAGAGAGAGAGAGAGAGAGAGAGAGAGAGAGAGAATTAATTTGTCTTTTCTTTGCCTAAAAAAATACTGAAAAGACTGGTATACAAAAATGTTAAAAGTTACATATTATAATGGCAAAAATAGCAATGATATTGTGAAGCTTTTCCTTTAAAACACACTAACTATTTCAGCAATCATTAATAACTCTCTTGATCCTGATCGAGGCATATCAGTGGGTCATTTTATTAGTTTTTGTTCCCCTTGGCCAGCTTTTTCCTCTTACATTAACAAAAATGAGATATACAGGCAGTTGGATATCGCTGAGCAGGTCAAGATCCAGCAGTTTCTATTTCTGAGCAATAAGAGGGCAGTGATTTATTCTGGTGCAATTTATCTTTTTCCAATCAGTGTTGCAGTCATTCATTTGATCTCGTATTTCTTGAGTGAGGGTTCGCTTCTTGTGATGGAGCACGTGACATTACACGGATTGTGATGGCGCGGAATACTCACGCAAATTACCTCGTAGTGAAATGAAAGAAGAGGCTGTTAATTTTAAGCTCAATTAAACGCTTAAGGGGGAAGGAAAGAAAATTTGTAAGAGGAGTTTTACTGCTCCCAAATTTGGTAATAAATTATTATTATCGCTCCTCCTCTTCCTCCTTTCATCCAACTACTCCTCTTCTTTCTCCTTCCCTCATCATTCCTTATAACCATTCTTCTTCATCCTCCGCATCATCATTCACAGTTTTTCCTCTTCTGCCTCCTTCTGCTCGTGTACCCTTTCTATCTCCTCTTCCTCCTCCAAGTCCCACCTTTCAAACTTTACCACTACTACCACTACTACCACCACTTGCAAAAACATGACCACACATAACCACACGAGTAATTTTAAATTCATAGATAACAATTATTCCTCTCAAAATCATCTGGCACTTTAAATATTCTACCTTCTACATTCCTCTCCCCGTCACTCCGTCTCCCACTGTCTCTCCCCTAACACCTCTGGTCCCTATTAATCTTCCGTGAAAGAGATAATACAGGAATAATACAGCAGCTAATTGGGTATTCATCAAGGCCGTGGTTGATGCAGCAGATGGAGGCTATGGGAGGTGTATAAAGGGAAGTTTAATGGGGTTTAGTTGTTTTGATGGTGGTGGTGGTGGTGGTGGTGGTGGTGGTGGTGGTTGGTGGGTAAGTGCAGAGAGAGAGAGAGAGAGAGAGAGAGAGAGAGAGAGAGAGAGAGAGAGAGAGAGAGAGAGAGAGAGAGAGAGAGAGAGAGAGAGAGAGAGAGAGAGAGAGAGTATATACGTACGTAGAAAGAATAGCGTTTACAGTTCATTATTTCCGGCTTTAATACCGTCTCTCTCTCTCTCTCTCTCTCTCTCTCTCTCTCTCTCTCTCTCTCTCTCTCTCTCTCTCTCTCTCTCTCTCTCTGATGCACTCACCTTTACAACCCGTATCACAACCGGGAGTGGCGGTCATACAGTGTTATACTCCCGCGTCATGCTACTCCTAACCTTGCTAAGAGCGATTATTCCCGCCAAATTAATTCGTCTGCTCCAAGGTTTAATTCACTAAAACGGCCCAGTGCATATCCCGGCAGTTAAATGGCGGTCATGCAGCCACACTATAGTTACGTGAGGGCGCTGCTTCTCTCGCCGCTTAATGATCCGAAGAGGAGTTTTATGTTCTGTTTTTGTATCCCTAGCCGCTATTTTGCTTCCACTCGCTTCCATTGTAAGGTTAATTACTTGCAGATCAAAGGGCGTTAGTAAGATCTATTAATTTCTGAACTGAAAAGAAGTAATTGTTTATATTTTTTTTTCTTTTTTAATATGTTATTTTCTTTCTATTTACTCTGTCCAAAGAAAACAAGTTACTATTATGCCTCCCCTTTCTCCATGTTCTTCGTATCTTTACACAATGACTTTCACTCTTTCATGTAAAAGATGCTTTGTTCTTTTCTTCAATAAACAGCTAACAATAATGCCTCACCTCTCCGTTCCCTTACCTTTAACATTAAAATTTCACTCCCACCCACTTTCCTTCTCAACCCCTTGCCTAGACAGACACTTCCCACTCACCCACGTACAAAAAAAAAGAAAAAAAAATCAAACCATAAGTCAAGGCTCTTCGTTCTCGGGGAAACAATGCAATATTTGTGGTTAACCTTACCAGATACCTGAGAGAATATCAAGATCAATATTCCAACCAGCTCTTCTGTTTTCATTCACGTTGCCACTCAGCTTCTACAATCCCTTGTTCCTCTTCTAGGATTCAAGACACCGCTCGATTTACAAGGCGTAGCAACGTAACAACTCCCTAAGTACACATAATCAGGTACACTATTTCGTTACTCAAGAGGCGTAACTCACCCCTACAACGTACTGGGACACGACAAAACCGGATCGTATTATCAACACTTCCTCCCCCTAATGTTAACAGACATATTAAATAGGGTTTTCTGAAGGATATTTCATCATTAAGATATTTCAATAGATTGCGATGAATGTTAGACTGAAGTTTTCGTCGTTTTCGTTATTTTGACA
Source organism: Portunus trituberculatus (assembly GCF_017591435.1). NCBI lineage: Eukaryota > Metazoa > Arthropoda > Malacostraca > Decapoda > Portunidae > Portunus > Portunus trituberculatus. Next base: position 4,773,969 of record NC_059274.1, read on the forward strand.
ATATTGTTGCTTGTTGAAGGCTTTAATAAATTTTGCATGTTTTTTTTAACGTTTTTAGCGATGATTAAATGAAATATAGGGATTATCCAGAGTTGTCAAAGGTATTTTCGTGATTCTGATAATATTTTGGCAGGCTATCATGAAGGTTACTGGTGATTGAATGATTCCAATGGTAATTTAACAGGTTTAAGTGCATGTGTGAATGTTATTGAGGGTTCTCTACGCGTTCTCATAATTCTAGTGACAATTCAACAATATTTCAGCATCACCAATTAAAAAAGACACCAATAAGAACTCGAATAATGATCAGTGTGGTCTTTAGAAGCAGTCCTCACTAGCCCTATCTTATCTACGACCCACAGCTGCCCGATAACTAAGCGCTTTCCTTCCCTTTGTACAAATAGCCCATTACAAACCACTCTCCCTCATCTCACGCACCACTGCCGCGTTATATAACTCTACATAACTTCGCTCTTCTACACAACCTTGAAGTAAATTGACTGAGTTAGCCCATGAAGCTGACACGGAAAGGTATATTAAGCTACCAAATGTTAGGTTATGTTTATAGGCCATTTTCTTGTTATATGTGACATTAACGCTACTTTTTATTCTGCTTTGCGTAACCTGACATAGTCTTACCTGACCTGATGAGACCTAACATAACACGACATAATATTTTCTAGTATTACATAACGGAACCAAACTTAACAAAAATTACTTTACCAAACAAAACCTAATTTAACCTAACCAAACAAAACTTAACCAAATTAAAGTAAAAACTAACCTAACGTAACCTTATCTAAGCAAACCTAAACGCACAATACCACACCAAACCGAACCCAACCTTATCAAAACTGACATTATATAACCAATGCTAACAAAATCCAGTCTAACATAATCTAATCTAACCAAACATAAAAAAAATTTAATCTCCTAACCTAACCTAATCTAATGTAACTAATCTTAAGGAAAACATAGTCTAACCTAACCTAATTTATAACCTAACCTAACCTCAAACAAGTCAGGAAAATC
>NC_059274.1:4780000-4785000 GCF_017591435.1 Portunus trituberculatus
GTTTCTTCTGATCTATTTATATGCGGGTCTTTGCCACTGATCCTCTTTGAGTTAAGTTTTAGTCTCATATGGACGATTCAGTTCTCTTTCCCAGGGTACGTACTCCTTTCACAGAGTATTCCTGCTGTTTTGGTATCTATCTATGTGTTTATTCATTCTCGAGCAAATAACACTTGGATAAATGTTGTTAATTGACGTCGGATTTTTCTTATTTCCTACTTAATTTAGGTGCTTCATTTGCTGTCATGTGTAAGAAGGAAGGTAAACAATTTTTAATCATATTCCGGGATTTTCATTTACGTTAATTTGTTGTTCACGGTATTGATGTTTTTTTTTTTCCTCTTTTTCTCTCTTATTTTCTATTTTTCCTCTCTTCTTTCACCCTTCATAGGACTATTTTTTTTTTTTAAGTGATTTTCTTTTTTTCACAGAACGTGTTTTACTAAAGTTTCATGTCTTTCCGAGAACCAACATGAAAAATACATATACAATCCATTTAATTTTGCATGATAATTATTACATTCTCTCGTAAATCTTGCAAAGAAATAAGTAATGTGTATTGTTCTCTAGAACAAAGACTATTACACTATCAATTTATATCCCTCGCTGGTTCTGTAATAACCTTTAGTCGTATCAATTGCACCAACATTGCCTATCATTTGAAGTATTAGAAATCAACTTGTAACTTCCTGGTAAGCTGTGGAATCAATAGCATCAATCTCCAGTCTCCAGTCCGCGGATCAACAATAACCTTCAATAGAAAACATTAAGTTTGTCAATCATTTGGATCATGTACAAAATTATTCATTGAGTATAATCAAGCTTACTAAGTGTCATTGCTTCTATCCCTTCTAACGTTACAGTGTTTAATACGAAGTAACTTTAAGAGTATTTACGGAGTTATTCGGATTTCCAAGGTTTATTTTTTTTTTTTCTTTATAATTCTGGTAATAATCTAACAAGGAACCTGCATCATTGATTAGAAAAATAAGGTTGCTATTATCCACCTCTGCGTTATTTGGAAAGCCTTGATGAAGAACAAGGCATTAAAGAAGACCCTTTATAAGCTTCCTCTCCAGGGTTGTTCATCTACACGTGAAGAGACGGAGCATTTGTGGGTCTAGTCCATCACGCTACGAGCATTAGCTTGGTTCTGAAGTGAGTAATAATTGATATATTCAAGATTATCTGCAATTGATAATTACTCCGCGCTGGTGACACGAGTAATGATAATTGGAGATGATTAATTACTTCGCACTAAATTACCGGTGATTACTTTATCCTGGTCTCTGGCGCGGGACACGATGATGGATTCATTTTGACGTATTTCGTAGCTCCATCATTTCACTGAAGTTTTATTCATTCGCGTTGTAGTATACTCATGGTGCTCCTAAGTCCATGCAACTCAGTCAGATTCTCCAAGCACCATCAATATCATCATCATTTCGTTTAACATTATTTTTCCCTTAAGTACTGAAGAACATCTAACAATCGATTTCCAGTTCAAAATTGACTTATCTTAGTACGAAATGACATCTAGCAAACGAGAAAAGATCAAAGCCCTGCAATACTGGGACGCATTTTCAGCTTGAGAATTTGTGTACGATTAGACCATTTTATTGACATTAGGAAGGGTCTTTGGAGGTCAGTAGAGTAATGGCCACAGTCTTCACTATTTTAATCCCACATGAGTTTCTGAAACTATATGAAATACTAAATAATAAGCAGAATGAATATGGAAACGCGTCACGGTACTGAAGGGGTTAATGTTACACCTCTAGAAAGCAGACCGGCACTTCCTCTTTGGGCTGCTCACGTAAACGGGTCGTCACACCAGTCACCCGACTTCACCTTACTTTGTCGTCTGCCTCTCCTTTTGTTACGCCATCACCCGCATGCCTTCCTCTGATGCATCCATAAACCTTCCCTTTGGTCTTTCTCTCTTCCTCCTGCTTCGAGGGTCCATCTCCTGCATTCTCCTCCCAGCATCCTCATGTCCTCATCTTTCCTCCGACCACGTCCCAGTCTCGCCTCAAGCTTTGCCTTTTAACATTAATCGCATTGTTCTCTCACTGTAGCGTTTTCAAAGGCCTCAGATATTGCCAGTTTGTTTACTTTGCTGCTTCCGTCTTTAATGGTAGAAGATCCTTATCAAACAATCACTAAAACCATGGAAACGTCCTTGAAAACCACTGACTCCCACTAGACGTTGTTAGATGTAAGACAGACACACATCGAAACGTTTAGCATTACGGATCAATAACTGCCGCATGAGCATATATCATTTTTGATATACCATTACTCATCTGCCTAATCTTGTCGCTCCACACGATAAAGCAGAAAACCTTCAATTTTGTTCCCTCCAATGCAGGCAATAAAAAAAGTTCTACAATCAATAAAGAATTCAAATCCCAGGATGTCGCAATATTCCTCTTTCTTTCAATGATGAGTTGAGGATAAAAGCTTCCCTCTGCAGGTTATGGGGACTTGAGCCTCACACACCACGCTGGCTTACGGCTCCCCATGGTGATGTCAGAAGGATTGCCGGGATACAAGGTTATGACCACGCAGTTTACCTCCTTTACTTTATTTCTCTCATAGATTAACGACACGATACCTTCAAAGCGTCCACATCACAGCTCCGCCTGGCTAGTGATTTCAAACAGCGACTAATGAGGTGTTTCTCTTCTAACATTTATCAGGTTGGAAAAGAGGTTGCTTAGGATTCTAAAGGAAACTTTCATGACTGGTAATTTAACACAACTGAATATCAAGACGAAAAGCATTCAATAAGAGCAGACTGTGATAATCTCTGTAGCTTTTGAAGGGAGAACAAAGCATTTAAGAACAAGAATTTTAACCCTTCCCTGGCTAAAATTTCTTTCTATAATAAACTCAAACATTTTGCCACATATTTCAATACTTTTGACGAAGCAATCTTCGCGAGACAATATCATTTTTAAATTATTTTCTTTTTCAGCGACAGTGCAAACAATTATTCACTATGCTCTAAATGTTAACATATGAAGATCGTGACAATGAGAATAAAAAAAAAACTGAAGTCGCGGAAATGAAGACAACACCAGGATGCAAAGCCAGCGGCCGCACCTACAATGACATCATACTTGCATCCCTGTTGTTATTACATGCTACATTTTCTCTCCCGAGCATAATACTCATGTCGACTCGGTTTTGCATGTATGCATACAAAATATATATGTTAGTATACAAAAGCGGAATTCACTTCAGGTTCTATGAATTCAACGATATGAGTTTCCTGTTGTGTCAGCGGAACATCACAGAGCGTCATGGAGCAGTCACAGGCGGAGACAGAAACGCAGCGCTCGCCTTCCCTCAGCGTTTGCAGTTTTTCCCTCTTATGAAATCCTCTCATCAGCCAGGTGTCCATTAATTGTGTGGCTTTGCAAGATATTCATCAAATAACAGTAAACAACCATAAGAAAATGATAAACTGTCATTATTTTTTTTCCTTATCTGAAGCTCTCAAACAGGCGTCCATTAATTGTAAGGATTTGTAAGATATTTGGCAGATAATACCAGTTAACATATGAAAATCTAAAGATAAGTAACGCACAACACTCTTTTCATCAGTATTTCTAGTTTCTTTTCTCATGTGAAGTCCTGTCATTGCTGAATATCTATAGCTTGCACAATTTTTTTATAGATATCAGACAAGAATTTGACGAACACACTACACTTCCTTTATCAATATTTAGTTCTCCTTCATTAAATCCCTTCAGTGCCATGACATGTTTTCATATTCATTCTGCTTACTATTAGGCGTTTTTACACAGCTTCAGAAACTCATGTGGGGATTAAAATAGTGAAGACTCTGACCATTAATCTTCTAACCTTCATAGACCTTTCCTAATGTAAATACAATCTTCTAATCATGTCCCAGTACTGAGAGGGTTAAAGCTCTGTAACATAAGGGACATCAATCAGGTGCAGGATTATGTAAGCGAGTCATGGGAAGAAAATAAAAGGAAAAAAGGAATACCAAAGGAAATAACCGGACCTTCACGTGTGTCGGACACTATATTAAGCCTACCTACGTATTTCCACCCACTACCCCGCACCCTCTTCATCATAAATCAAAGGACAAAAGATCGAGAAAGGCGCAAAACACAGTGGAAAGGAGAACACTGGCAACTCGGCTTCTTTACACAATAATCAAACTCATTCATACAAACGTTACTCTTATATACTCATGAACTTACATGTCTACTGCACAACAGATAGCGAAGATTGCTATGCCAATAACAAACACTGCCTATAGTTATGGAGACATCACGCAATTTTCTATAATGAATATCTCCCCTTGATTATCTCCAGAAAGAGAGAGAGAGAGAGAGAGAGAGAGAGAGAGAGAGAGAGAGAGAGAGAGAGAGAGAGAGAGAGAGAGAGAGAGAGAGAGAGAGAGAGAGAGAGAATGAGAATGAGAGAATGCTTAAAAACACGGTTCAGTAATTACACCAGAGCCCCGTCGCCGTAAAAGTTAATTGGACACTAATTAAAAGTTCTGTAACCTCACGCCTTTTTTTTCAGGTGAGAGGATGATGAGATCGAGTGAGTCAGGTTAGAACGAGGCTGACGTGACCCTAACAGACACTTGAGAGAGAGAGAGAGAGAGAGAGAGAGAGAGAGAGAGAGAGAGAGAGAGAGAGAGAGAGAGAGAGAGAGAGAGAGAGAGAGTTTCAGAGAGAGAGAGAGAGAGAGAGAGAGAGAGAGAGAGAGAGAGAGAGAGAGAGAGAGAGAGAGAGAATTCATTAATCATAGTTTCAGAGAGAGGACTTCATGAGAGAGAGAGAGAGAGAGAGAGAGAGAGAGAGAGAGAGAGAGAGAGAGAGAGAGAGAGAGAGAGAGAGAGAGAGAGAGAGAGAGAGAGAGAGCTATTAATCACTAGTAAAGCGATTAATACCGAGTTATGAAGTTTGCTCAGTGCTAAGCTATTTGTTGTCTCCCGGTAAACAACTCTA
>NC_059274.1:4787500-4800000 GCF_017591435.1 Portunus trituberculatus
CGCACCATCCCCCTCCACCTCCCATCTACCATCCCCTCCACACCCGACACACGGATCTTTCCAGCCAAACACTCCCTCCATCTTCAGCAACCCAGATATGTCATACCTGAGTCTGGCCCCTGTTGTTCTGCGGAGAGGGTTTTCACTCGGTATTAAAATCTAAGTGTTTTATTAAGAAAGGTGTGTTGTTCTCAGAGTGGTAAGATGAAATAGCTCTTCTGCGGGTGAGTGGGAGGAGGAGGAGGAGGAGGAGGAGGAGGAGGAGGAGGAGGAGGAAGAAGAGGATGAAAAGAAAATAATTTGTTGACATGAAGTTGAAAGGGAATCTAAAAGGTTGAGAGAGAGAGAGAGAGAGAGAGAGAGAGAGAGAGAGAGAGAGAGAGAGAGAGAGAGAGAGAGAGAGAGAGAGAGAGAGAGAGAGAGAGAGAGAGAGAGAGAGAGAGAGTTGTTTGTCTATCACCTCACTCACCACATTTATTTATTTATGTTTGTTCTGTCTCTTCTTTTCACTTATTCATGAATTGCTTTATTTCTCTCCCAGGTCAAAAAGAGAATTGAAACTATTGATGTTCAAATTGCATCTACTATTTTTGTAGGGGTTCGTGATGTCATTTAAAAATACATTTCCTTTTTTTTTTCATTTTCATATCACACACTGCAACCTTAATTCACTACTAGTTGGTGTTTTATATATATTTGTGAAGTGCAACAGGGCATACACACACACACACACACACACACACACACACACACACACACACACACACACACACACACACACACACACACTTTCCCACATATCCACAAATATTTTCCTCCCCCTCTTCCCCTCCCTCCCAAGCTCCCATCACTAACCCTCCCCCAAACACTCCCCACCCCTCTCCTCTCCTCACACTCCTCACTCTGGGCTCCACTTTAGTTTGGCCTTTCGCTTCTGCCACTACCAGTCACCCCTAAAGAATTGAGGAGGGGTACCACAGTGCATATAAACCTATTTTTTGAAACCAGTGACGCTCTTACACTTCCCAACGTTACCTTAGAGAGAGAGAGAGAGAGAGAGAGAGAGAGAGAGAGAGAGAGAGAGAGAGAGAGAGAGAGAGAGAGAGAGAGAGAGAGAGAGTACTGGTGTTTTTTGAGAAAGGTAGATGCTGAAAGAGATAAACAGACTGGTAGATTGGTAGGTAGATATGTGGAAAGGTAAGACAAAAACACGGAGAGAAACATCAAACCAAAATAGTGAAAGACTGATAAAAATAGGCAGGTGGATAGGTAGATACTGACAGATAGACATACACTAACTGACGGATAGAATAAATACAAGATGGATTTAGAAATGGACACACAGATATTTCCAAACTTTTTTTTCTCTTCTGCACTTCCATCCCCACATTTTCTAAACTCGCAACACCTGACAACACAACGCATCCTTCCCTATTCACTCGCACCCCTTGTTCTCTCCACATCCCTAATGCAAGACTTGACCAGTACCCAAACTCTTACATCCTCTTTTGTAACAGACTTAGGAATTCTCGCCCTGTATTTGTATTTCCCTCCTTCCTATGACTTGAAAGAGAATTTGTAAGGCTACTTTAAAATGTGAATAACCTTATTTATAGTATTTCTTTTTTCTTTCATGGAAGGAACAAGTTCGTGGGCTTTTTTTCTTCCCTTACTCATTAAATTAAACAGATAAAGACAAAGATAGAGACAGAGATAGACAGACAGACAGACAGACAGATAGATAGATATAGAGAGAGAAAGAGAGAGAGAGAGAGAGAGAGAGAGAGAGAGAGAGAGAGAGAGAGAGAGAGAGAGAGAGAGAGAGAGAGAGAGAGAGAGAGAGAGAGAGAGAGAGAGAGAGAGAGAGAGAGAGAGAGAGAGAGAGAGAGAGAGAGAGTGAGTGAGTGGTGAGTGAGTGAGTGAGTGAGTGAGTGAGTGAGTGAGTGAGTGAGTGAGTGAGTGAGTGAGTGAGTGAGTGAGTGAGTGTGTGTGTGTGTGTGTGTGTGTGTGTGTGTGTGTGTGTGTGTGTGTGTGTGTGTGTGTGTGTGTGTGTGTGTGTGTGTGTGTGTGTGTGTGTGTGTGTGTGTGTGTGTGTGTGTGTGTGTGTGTGTGTTACGCGTTACTTCTATTATAACTTTTAAATCTACTGATATTGGCACCAAAATTTATTAGTTATATGTATATTTCATGAACCAATGTCGCCGGAGAATTAATGATTTTTTTTTTACCTGTATACTACCTACACACACACACACACACACACACACACACACTGGAGCGTCTTATTAAAAATATGAGAGAGGAAAGAGTTGAATAATAAGCCTGAAAAGAAGGAATATTAAGAAGAATTAAGAGGAAGAGGAGACGTATAAGGAGGAAAATGAAGAGGAAGAGAGAAAATAGAAGCGAAGGAAGAGGCAAGTGATGTAAGACGAGTAATACTTGCAGGAGGAGGAGGAGGAGGAGGAGGAGGAGGAGGAGGAGGAGGAGGAGGAGGAGGAGGAGGAGGAGACTTTAAGAGTCACTTCAATGCAGAAAGCTTTACAACATAAAGCGGAATAAAGCCTCGAGTATTTTGTGAAGCTGAGAGAGAGAGAGAGAGAGAGAGAGAGAGAGAGAGAGAGAGAGAGAGAGAGAGAGAGAGAGAGAGAGAGAGAGAGAGAGAGAGAGAGAGAGAGAGAGAGAGAGATAATGAAAGAAAAGTGTTTTCAAGCTCTTAATTTCTTTTCGCTGTATCTTTAAAACTATCTAACGCGCTGACAGAGAAATATACATGAAAAGGAAGAGGAGGAGGAGGAGGAGGAGAAGGACCAGCAATAAGAGTCAGAGGAGTAGAGGGAAGAGGAGAAGAGAATAAAAGACAGAGCAGGAACGGAGGAGGAGGAGGAGGAGGAGGGAGGAGGAGGAGGAGGAGGAGGAGGAGGAGGAGGAGGAGGAGGAGGAGGAGGAGGAGAAGGAGGAATATTACTATGGAACCATTGATTTTATGCGATCATAATTTTGTTGGATACATAACTTAATAAAGAACTAAGAGAGAGAGAGAGAGAGAGAGAGAGAGAGAGAGAGAGAGAGAGAGAGAGAGAGAGAGAGAGAGAGAGAGAGAGAGAATTCATGGGGTTTCAAGATAGGGAGTATTAGAAGCAATACCTTTAACCTTTAAAAAAATATCCCTTGCTGAAAATACAGTAATAAAAGTACACGCTTCGGCATCGAGAGAGAGAGAGAGAGAGAGAGAGAGAGAGAGAGAGAGAGAGAGAGAGAGAGAGAGAGAGAGAGAGAGAATCCCCCACAATCCTCTTCCACTTGTTTGATAACGGATGAACAGGTTAAATTTAGAAACTGTAAAAGAATAACAGTTATTTATTCATGTACTTACTTATTCACTTGTTCGTCACTGTATTCATCATTTATTTTCCTCCGGCTGTGTGTAGTAACTGTAGTGGTGTTTGTCATGTTATCGTTGTTGCTATTGTACTAAAGTTACCAACATGACTATTACACTACTACTACTACTACTACTACTACTACTACTACTACTAACACAACAACAATTACTACTACTACCATTCATTACTTATTTTCTTCTGGCTGTTTGTAGTAACTGTAGTGGTGTTTGTCATGTTATTGTTGTTATTGTTGTTGTTGCCATTGTACTATAGTCAGCAACATGACCATTACTACCACCACTATCACACTACTACTACTACTACTACTACTACTACTACTACTACACTACAACAATTATTACTACTATACTACTATTACTAGCTTTTCTAAGAGTGGAAGATGAAAATAACATTGAACAAAAGCAGGACAAAGAGCAAGAATACATTACGAAGCGCTGCACAATAATGGCCGCATTCTCGCTAATGAAAAACCATATCTTAAAAGTTTAATTGACACACAAAAAAGAGCACAGCAAATATATAACCAAATAATTACCGAAGCGTTACATTAACAGCGAATATCAAATCATTAATTCTAATCCTTGAGCTCAATACGATGGAGGAATAAAGCACAGTTAATGGGGTAATTTTGCTGTCCTACCTTGGTTTTTACTGATCCTACAGGGAATAACGTGGTATTAATATAGACAGATTCGTGAGTGAAGGAGGGTAATGAGTAAAGGTATAATTGCCACGTTTATCATTATTGTTTTCTCTCCTTTCTTTAACCTGTTTCCTTCGTATCTTTCAAATGGTCTTCAATTAGCACCTCTGACTCCCCATGAACGCCTAACCTATTACATTAAATTATGAAAATATAGAATAAAAAAGGCTAAGTGATAACTAGTGGCATAAATACATAGACAGAGGTAGATGGATAAATGAAGACAGAAAGACGGGTGAACAGATAGATTGATTGGTAGTCTCATGGATTCCCAGATTAATTGACTGATGGACTGGCTCACTGATTACCTTACTAAGTGATTGACTGATTTTAACCTTTCAATGACTACACATGATTTCCTAGTTAAATAAACTCCCCTATGCATTGTTACAGAGAAGTAAATACAGACTTGATTACAATGAACGACCAATTAAACACTCATTCGTCACTTGACAATGAAAACTGACACCCAAAAGTGGAAAATTATCAGTTGGCACTCATAATAAAACTAAAACACTGTTATTGATTGCAAAAGGCGAAGGAATAGAGAGATGCACTAATGGAAAACTCTAACCTCGTATAAGAAATGAGTGAAGAACAATAATTATTAGTTACTGGAACTATTTTGACACCACTCATCCTTAACCTCTTCAGTATCATGACGCATTTCCATATTCCTGTTTACTATTTGGTGATTTTATACACCTTCAGAAACTTATGTGGTGGATTAGAATAGTGAAGACTGCGGCCATTAATCTTCTGACCTCCATAGAGCCTTCCTAATGTCAATAAAATGGTCTAAATCGTACACAAATCTCAAAGGCAAATAAATGCGCCTCAGTAATGAAAGGGTTAAATGTTAAAATAAAAATAAACTCAAATAGTTCAGAGGGATTTTGTATTTAATAAGTTTATACTACAAAAAAAATCACACGTCATTACAGGTTCATAATGGACTGACAGTTCATGTGATGCTATTAAAAGAAAAATGGAACCCGAAATAAACAACGCCTCGGAGTCCCCTCTGGGGAGGGGACCAAAAATGTCCCCAGGTCGGACACCTCTCCTGTTGAAAACCACAAATGCCTTGACACCTCCCTCAACTTTTTCTACATTAACTTCTGCAACATCCGCGGTCTTAGATCTAATTTTCAATGTGTGGAACACCACCTCTCCTCTACTAAACCTCATCTTCTTTTCCTCACCGAAACACAGCTGTCTGAGGCAACTGACATTAGCCCTTCTCTGTTCCCTCCTACTTTCTCTATTCTCATTTTCATTCCAAAGCTGGATGTTGCGTCTATGTACGCAACGACTTAACTTGCTCTCGTGCCCACGCTCTTGAGTCTTCCGAATTTTCCACCATCTGGCTACGACTTAACAGTCACTCTCACACTAAATTCATCTGTGCTGTTTATCTCTCCCTAACTCTTCTGACTATAGTAATTTCTTCGACTACTTAACTTCTAAAGTGGAGCACATTCTGTCCCTCTACCCTTTCGCTGAGATTTCCATTCTTGGAGATTTCAATGTTCACCACCAGCTTTGGCTTTCCTCTCCCTTCACTGACCACCCTGGTGAACTAGCCTTCAACTTTGCTATCCTCCATGACCTAGAGCAACTGGTGCAACACCCTACTCGTATTCCTGACCGTCTTGGAGACACGCCCAACATTCTTGATCTCTTCCTCACCTCTAACCCTTCTGCTTATGCTGTCACCCTTTCATCTCCGTTGGGCTCCTCCGATCACAATCTCATTTCTGTATCTTGTCCTATTTTTCCAATCCTCCGCAGGATCCCCAAAGCGAAGGTGCCTCTGGCGTTTTGCCTCTGCCAGTTGGGGGACCTGAGGAGGTATTATGCTGATTTTCCTGGAATGATTATTGCTTCCGTGTCAGAGACCCATCTCTTTGTGCTGAACGCATAACAGAGGTGTTAGTATCTGGCATGGAGGCGTACATTCCTCATTCTTTTCTCAACCTAAACCTTCTAAACCTTGGTTTAACTCAGCCTGTTCTCGTGCTATACATGATAGAGAGGTTGCCCACAAAAGGTACTTGAGCCTTCCATCTCCTGAATCTCATGCACTTTATATCTCTGCCCGGAATCATGCCAAGTCTGTTCTTCAACTTGCCAAACACTCTTTCATAAATAGGAAATGTCAAAATCTTTCAAACTCAAACTCTCCTCGTGACTTCTGGCATCTAGCCAAAACATCTCAAATAACTTCACTTCTTCATCTTTCCTCCTTTATTTCATCCTGATGGCACCACTGCCATCTCTTCTGTCTCTAAAGCTGAACTCTTTTCTCAAACCTTTGCTCACAACTCCACCTTGGACGATTCTGGGCTTGTCCTCCCTCTCCTCCTCCCTCTGACTATTTCATGTCTACAATCAAAATTCTTCGTAATGATGTTTTCCATGCCCTTGCTGGCCTAAACCCTCGGAAGGCTTATGGACCTGATGGGGTCCCTCCTATTGTTCTCAAAAACTGTGCTTCTGTGCTTGCACCTTGCCTGGCCAAACTCTTCCAACTTTGTCTATCGACTTCTACCTTTCCTTCCTGCTGGAAGTTCGCCTACATTCAGCCTGTTCCTAAAAAGGGTGACCGTTCTAACCCCTCAAACTACCGTCCTATAGCTTTAATCTCTTGCTTGTCTAAAGTTTTTGAATCTATCCTGAATAGGAAGATTCTCAAACATCTGTCACTTCACAATCTTCTGTCTGATCGCCAGTATGGCTTCCGTCAAGGTCGCTCTACTGGTGATCTTCTGGCTTTCCTTACTGAGTCTTGGTCATCCTCTTTTAGAGATTTCGGTGAAACTTTTGCTGTTGCGTTAGACATATCAAAAGCTTTTGATAGAGTCTGGCATAAAGCTTTGATTTCAAAACTGCCCTCCTACGGCTTCTATCCTTCTCTCTGCAACTTTATCTCAAGTTTCCTTTCCGACCGCTCTATTGCTGCTGTGGTAGACGGCTACTGTTCTTCTCCTAAACCTATTAATAGTGGTGTTCCTCAGGGTTCTGTCCTGTCACCCACTCTCTTTCTATTATTCATTAATGACCTTCTTAACCAAACTTCTTGCCCTATCCACTCCTACGCTGATGATACCACCCTACATCTTTCCACGTTCTTTCAGAGACGTCCAACCCTTCAGGAAATCAACAGATCACGCGGGGACGCCACGGAACGCCTGACTTCCGATCTTTCTAAGATTTCCGATTGGGGCAGAGAAAATCTAGTAGTTTTCAATGCCTCAAAACTCAATTCCTCCATCTATCAACTCGACACAACCTTCCAGACAACTATCCCTCTTCTTCAATGACACTCAACTGTCTCCTCTTCCACAATGAATATCCTCGGTCTGTCCTTTGCTCATAATCTTAACTGGAAACTTCACATCTCATCTCTTGCTAAAACAGCTTCTATGAAATTAGGTGTTCTGAGGCGTCTCCGACAGTTTTTCTCGCCCCTCCAACTGCTTACTCTGTATAAGGGCCTTATCCGTCCCTGTATGGAGTACTCTTCGCATGTTTGGGGGTTCCAGTCACACAGCTTTGCTTGATAGGGTGGAATCGAAAGCTCTTCGTCTCATCAACTCCCTCCTCTGACTAACTGTCTTCAGTCTCTTTCTCACCGCCGAAATGTTGCATCCCTTTCTATATTTTATCGCTATTTTCATGGTAACTGTTCTACTGATCTTGCTAACTGCATGCCTCCCCTCCTCCTGCGGCCACGCTGCACAAGGCTTTCTTCTTCCTCTCATCCCTATTCTGTCCAACTCTCTAATGCAAGAGTTAACCAGTACGCTCAATCATTCATCCCTTTCACTGATAAACTCTGGAACTCCCTCCCTGCATCTGTATTTCCGAATTCCTACAACTTGTCTTCTTTTAAGAGGGAAGTATCGAGGTATTTGCTCCCCTAATTCTGGCTGACGGTTTTGGCACTTTTTGAACTCTTTGGAGAGCCAGCGCTCAAGTGGGCCTTTTTCAAACTTTCATTTTTTTGCCCTTGGCTGGCCCTCTTCCCTACGTAAAAAAAAATAAATAAATAAAAAAAAAAAATAAAAATTCTTACGCGAGTTAAGTCTGTATCAACGCCTTAAATAGACACAGCCATTATCCAGGTATCATGGAGAGATGGTGCTACACGTGGCAACACACACACACACACACACACACACACACACACACACACACACACACACACACACACACACATGATGACGTAAAGGATTAAATGTTTGTCAGTTTGTTTACTTAACTATCTGTGTGTGTGTGTGTGTGTGTGTGTGTGTGTGTGTGTGTGTGTGTGTGTGTGTGTGTGTGTGTGTGTGTGTGTGTGTGTGTGAGTGAGTGAGTGAGTGAGTGAGTGAGTGAGTGAGTGAGTGAGTGAGTGAGTGAGTGAGTGAGTGAGTGAGTGAGTGAGTGAGTGAGTGAGTGAGTGAGTGAGTGAGTGTACTGTTCCGTATAGCACCATTTCTCCAGATCAACTAAATAATTGCTAGCCCCAAGATGTTCTTATATCTCTCTCTCTCTCTCTCTCTCTCTCTCTCTCTCTCTCTCTCTCTCTCTCTCTCTCTGTATGTAGCAATGTCTCCCTATTTGTCTGCCCATATGTATGTATGTATGAGTATGTATGAATGTAGCCATATATCCAAGGGTCTTCTAACTTCCCTTTACGTGTGAGTTACCTTTCTGTAGGCCTATCTGTTTCTCCTGAGCCTCCTCCTAATTGCCTTTAGAGGAGCGAGGAGATGGGGTCCGTGGGGAGGAAAGTGTTGTGAAAAGCCCTCCACTGTGAGGGAAGGAAGGAGGGAAACAGCGAGGATGAGTGAGTGAGAGTTGAAGAGAGGGGAGAAAAGAGGAGAGAAGAGGAGAGACACGGGGACAGTAACAAAGTAGTTCAGGGAAAAAGAGTACAAGGAGGAGGAGGAAGAGGAGGAGGAGTTGTATTACACAGTATATAAGAGAAGACAGCTACGACAGCAGAATTGTAGTAGTAGTAGTAGTAGTAGTAGTAGTAGTAGTAGTAGTAGTAGTAGTAGTAGTAGTAGTAGTAGTAGTAGTAGTAGCAGCAGCTCGTTTTTATTTGCTAATGCATGAAAGTTACTCGCAAATATATGCACCTCTCTCTCTCTCTCTCTCTCTCTCTCTCTCTCTCTGCCAAGCCTTCTCATAAGTTCCCTCTCTTTCCTCACTCATCTCTCATTTCCATCTCATGAATACCCAGGGCGGGCGTGTCAGGGTTCCCTCCTTCCTCACGCCTGCACGCCACGCCTCCTCCAATAAAATTAATAGTGCCAAGGCGCCCTTCGGAGACTGACTGTGCCTCGAGCGCTCTGCTGACGATATCGCCCACAATTCTGATATTCCCACGGTAAAGTGTTTTTCGTGTCGATGTTACTCAAATGGTAGTGGAAGCAGAATGTGTGTGTGTGTGTGTGTGTGTGTGTGTGTGTGTGTGTGTGTGTGTGTGTGTGTGTGTGTGTGTGTGTGTGTGTGTGCGTGTGTGTGTATGTAGCGGTTCTCTAATTAACTGTCATAACAGTAACAAACATTAATGATTGGTATTTATCAAAGTTAGTGTTGGTTGCCATATACTACATCTCTCTCTCTCTCTCTCTCTCTCTCTCTCTCTCTCTCTCTCTCTCAGGAATCAATAACATCCTCACCTTTTCTTAGGCCACTGTAACACTACAAAAGTACCTTGAAAGAAAGTTCCAGTTATAGTTTCCTTCCCTTATAGCTTCGCCTAGCTAGGGAAGCAGCGCAAGGCTCGTCCACCACCTGCCTCTCCTTTCCTCTCACCATTTCACCTTCAACCTCGGTGACCTAATGTATCCTGAGGGAGTGAAGGCAACAGCGATATAATAATGTAAGATTAAATATAATTCACCACGGTTTCCTCCTGGTTACCCAGCCAGTCTTTCCCCTACGGAAAGAGCTCAGAGCTTATAGAACGATCTTCGGGTAAGACTGAAACCACACCACACACCGGCGGACAGCGAGGCCACAACCTCTCGAGTTACATCCCGTACCTACTTGTTGGTGTGTGTGTGTGTGTGTGTGTGTGTGTGTGTGTGTGTGTGTGTGTGTGTGTGTGTGTGTGTGTGTGTGTGTGTGTGTGTGTGTGTTGATCTCTCTAGTGTCTGCTTGTTAACTTTGAGTTTTATAAGTGTTGTTGATTTCTTGTTTATCTATTTAATTGTTGTTGGTCTTTCCCATTTGGTGTTATCGCTTCTTGCTGTTTGTATATTGTAACAATAATAACAACAACTACGAAAACGAATAGGGTGGTCCAGAGAAACCACTACCTACCACACACCTTTTACTATCATTATTATTATTATTATTATTATTACTATTATCATTATTATTATTATTATCATTATTATTAATATTGTTGTTTGTTGTTGTTGTTGTTATCATCATTATCATTAAAAAAAAAGCATCCATTCACGGTACGCAGCCAAAACGTAGAAAAGAAATAGTTGACGCAGATGGTTCCTATAATGATGTGGTCTGCTCCAGCCTTCCCTTGCAGCCAACCACTCCTCCAAGCTGCACTGGCATACATCCAGCTTTGACTTTATCATTCACATTTTTCATAAATCACTGACTAGTCGATCATGAAATGAGTGAAAACAAACAACCCGTATTCATATTCCGGGTATTGCTAAGCTGCAAATATAATGTATTTCCATAATGATGACTGCACAGTTGATTTGTTACCATAAATACTGGGCTGCACATGATGCATTGCAATAAAGTTAGGCTGCTCATATATACTGAAATATTAGATTGCAAATGGTGTATGTCATGATGCACTTTGGTTAATACATCTCAAGCAACACTAAGCACTGGCAGGTAAAACAAAGCTTACTAGGCTGCACCCGACACCAAGTTAGCTGGTATGCTGTCAGTATCAACCATTGCCAATCAGTATGGCGACATTATAGCAGTGCATATGTTGCTGCTATGATGATAGTGAAGATTTACTCAAGATATGACGCAGAGAAAATAAAAACTAATAAATGTCTTAACAAGAGCTGGTACATTGACGGTGTACACAACCCACAACAGCTGACTGGTGATTACTTCATGAATCTCCCACACTGAATAGGAGATTCCCCGTAGTGAAATAAATCATTTCATTCATCTGGAGGTTTTTTTTTTTTCTTTTCAACAAATTCGTACTAGTGACGAATAATCCGAGACAGCCTGGCGAGGGAAGAACGAGGAGATAGCGACATTTCAAGTCATTTGTCCCTATCCTTTGGCTAATTCTATCGGATCTGTAAGGAGACTGGTAATTGAGTGAGCTTTTTTTTCTTTATACTTTTGCTACCTTCGGCCAGTCCTCCTCTCTTTCATAGAGAAAAAGTAAATAAATAAATCAATTAAAAATAAAAAAATAAAAAAGTCATAACCTACATTACTTCGGAAGAGATGACGAGCTCTACGACCACTGTCACTCTTACATAATGAACATTATCATGAATACTAACACATGGGCACGCTCTTAAAAAAAAAAAAAAAAAGATCCCGCCCGCTCTCTTCGATTCCCGGCTCCCCCTTCGCAGCACGGGCATGATGTGTTCTTTACTAAGATCCGAAATGTACTGTGGGTGTGAGCAGCCTGATCATTGAACAGCTAGGCTAGGTTGTGTTGGACTCTAAAGTTACTACGTATATGTAATTTTAATCGTAAGGAATAATAAATACAATGGAGAGGTCCGCGGCAAACTTAGCTGTTGACATGGCACTCACAGGCAACTACATAAGTACCCGGGAAACCATAACATTGATAATATGATATTTTCTATTACCATTACTCCGAATGTTGAATTAAGGGTTATGAGTAATTCAAGCAGTATGACCTTAAACTGGCAATGACAATGAGCTATTCGATGCTAAAAATGAAGTGACCGAGCTTGACCTGTGACCACAGCGTGACAGCGGCACCGAGGCAGGACACCGCCATGTTTGTTGATATCACAGTTTGGGGAGATAGTGAGGAATAAACAAGCCCTCCTCCCTGCCTCCATTATCATTTTGTTGGGAAAGTGGACGATAAAGGGGATGATATCGTAAAGTTTATAATATAGTCCACATCTATGAAGATTGATGAGAATTAATGACTTCTTACCTCGTATATTTTTGTCTCCTTCCCCTTCAACCGTTCTGAGGCTTGCTGTTCCTGCCAGCAGCTCACCACTCGGTCCTGCCAAGCCCTTTCACACCATGAAGTCACAGACACCACAACGGAACTATATCAACCCTCAGTCTCAATAAATTGGAGAAAATATCAGTCCCCGGTCCGTCAACAGCGCCACTACAAACATGTGTTCACGGATTCCCTGAGTGCTCTCTGAGACCATGGC
>NC_059274.1:4810000-4815000 GCF_017591435.1 Portunus trituberculatus
TACCCTCTCACCTCCAGGAACACACATATCCATCTCCTCTCCGCTCCAGACGCGCTATCCCTCTCCCCTCGCCTCTATATGAACAAACTCATCCATTTCGACTCTTCCTCAGACCACACGCACCCTTCCCTGCAGTGGCCACGGCGGTACACATAATGAAGTGTGTTTGTCAGCGCCACTGCAATATTGGCGATCCCACGTTACGGATGACCAAGGCGTGCTGAGGCTCTCGGGGTGGGGCCAGGAGGGGCGGGGCTAGGGCGGAGTCTCGTGGGGTGAGGTGAGAATGGGTGGGGAGTGTGGGAAGAGCAGCAGGAGAGAGGTAGGGAAGGTAAGGCCTGCTGGTGTCTTGTGGTGTCTTCATGGCCAGCTTGGAAGGTGGATGGTGGTGTTCTTGTCTTGTTTTTGTTGTTGTTGGTGATGGTGAAGGTGTTGATGAAAGAGAGATACACAGACATACACACAAGCAGATTGGCACACTGAATAACCAACTGACAGACTGATTGAGTGACTGACAAGCAGACGGACATTCAAACATGGAAAAATAGAGATACAGAGGGAGATGAAATAAAGATATATCCACATAGCCATACAGACATGTATAGATACACAGAGAAAGAAGAATGTCAGCTGGCCATGCAATCTATATATACATCGAACAATTTTTAACTTCAGGAAGGGTGATGGGGAGAGAGGAAAGGTGAGAATGAAACCCAGTGAAGAGAAAAGTAAGAAAGGAAAGAGAGGAAAGGGAAAAGATGGAGAAGTGACCCAGGTGAGGACAAGAGCACAGGAGAGAGTCAATTTACAGAGAATATCACCTGAGTTTCCATTCGTTATGATTGTTGTTGGCGAGGGAAAGTGAATTATTGCTGGGAGTTCACGTAGTTTCCTGGTTAGAGTTGATGCAGGGAAGTTGTACATGAATTGGTATCAAAGTTTTAAAATGATACGGTATGTGAGGAAACTTGTTCCCTTCTCCTTCTGCTCGATTTAAATGAAAGTGATATTAAGCTCTCTCTCTCTCTCTCTCTCTCTCTCTCTCTCTCTCTCTCTCTCTCTCTCTCTCTCTCTCTCTCTCTCTCTCTCTCTCTCTCTCTCTCTCTCTCTCTCTCTCTCTCTCTCTCTCTCTCTCTCTCTCTCTCTCTCTCTCTCTCTTCCACATCACTGACTCATATTCATGTTTCCATTTTACTTCCTTCAGGCACGGCCATTTCCTTTCCTCTCTCACTATCTCACTACTATCTTTATCTTGCTTGAAAGGAACGAAGAGAGTGTCTGCACCTTATCTTCCCTTGCGTAGAAAAGGCATAAGATTCGCTTTCACTTTCTTTCCTATTTCTTTTTAGTCATATTTTTCTTTGCTTACTTTTCTAATCTGTGTGGTTTTGAGTTTAACATTTTTTTTCTATGTTTATTATTCTTTATTTATTTATATGCTCATGTTTTGCTTCGTTAAGATGAAAGTTCAGTTGAATCTTTTTTTCTTTCTTTTCTTTTTTAAACTGAATAATGTGACAAGATCAGAAAATTGCAGAAGAAACCCTGATCTCTACAAAGAAACCCTATCTTTAACTTTGACATTTACATTTTAACTCTCTCTCTCTCTCTCTCTCTCTCTCTCTCTCTCTCTCTCTCTCTCTCTCTCTCTCTCTCTCTCTCTCTCTCTCTCTCTCTCTCTCTCTCTCTCTCTCTCCCATTTTTTCACGTCTGCTCCGAGCGACAGCGCAAAATTGTGTATAAAGGCTGAGAAATAGATTGTAGGTTGTCTGCTCACAGGGATTATGGGAAGAATTTTGGGGCGATATTTTAACTTGAAAGGCTCCGTGTGGTATAGGTAGGGTGATTGTGGCCTGAGAAATGTGCCCGGGGGGATTAGGAGGAGCAGCGTGTGATGGGGACGGGGGAAGTGAAGAATGGGGAAGGCGCGTGAAAAGATAGGATGGGAGTATGGATGATGAGCAGTGTGTGTGAGTGATCAGGAGAGGATGTGAGAGGCAAGGAAGGGATTTGAGGACGTGTGAAGAGGCTGGCAGGGAATGTGGAGGTGGTTGGAAGCCCGCTCTTGGTGTGTGTGTGTGAGAGAGAGAGAGAGAGAGAGAGAGAGAGAGAGAGAGAGAGAGAATCTGATATGAATAATGTATAATATGAGTAGTAGAAGGAAGGGGAGTATGTAGAGGATTTCAATGTAGTACGTTATGAAATTCATGGAAGATAAAGGAAAATAGATATTATATAGAACCTACATTATGTACAGAATGGTTATGTAATATTATGCAATTATTTCACTAACAAACTAGACTCTACAATTCCATTTATCAAACGCAAAAACTTAATAGAATACGGCTTTTTTTTAACATTTTTAACTAACTGTGCTGTTTGTGTTACATTAAATTTTTGTTGATAGGATTAAGTAAAAAATGGCGTTATTTCTTCAATTAAATATTATTTCTATATATGAAAGCGTTCTCGTATTTCGCATCAGATTCCTCCGGGTTATAATTTTATCGCCCTCACATTTCATCTTCGGCGTCTCACTTTTTCTACATTTCTCCTCCCTCCCCCAAGGTTTCTTTCTTTCCTCCAGGTGTCAAAGGGACATCGCTCTTCGTGCACCTGATCCTTTTCTTCTCCTCCCTCTCCTATCTCTTTCTCCTTCCCTCCCTCTATTCCTTCGTCCTTCCTTGCGTTGGTTCTATCCACCCTGCTTTCATTAATCCTTCCCTGTCCGGGCTTTCCTTCCTCCTTGCTTCCTGTCATTCTTTACTCTCCATGTGCTTCAATCACTCCCTTTTATCCTTCTTCCCCGCCTCCCTTTCACTCTCCTTCCCCTTTCCTTCCTTAGCTCCTCTATTTATCAAGTTTCTTTTATTCCTCTCTATCCTTTGCTTATCCCTTTTCTCCTTTATTCGTACATATAACCCTCCCACCTTCCCAGTATTCCACTACCCTTCCCTCCTTCCTTCCCTCCTTCCTTCCTCGCACGACATATTGCTTTGGTTTTGCCCTCACCGTCACCGTCGCCCGGAGAATGCATTGTTTTAGCCCAAGCCAATAACTCTGCGCTGTAACCTATGTAGATGAAGCAGCCCTAACCCGTGATGGATTGGGAAGCGCCCTTAGAGGCCTTAGTGCTGCGGCTTGGTGGAGAGAGAGAGAGAGAGAGAGAGAGAGAGAGAGAGAGAGAGAGAGAGAGAGAGAGAGATATGAAGGTAAATAAATATTGTATCCTCGTGGTTTAATTGATAAGGAGTGTTGCTTGTATATAATGTTGTGATTATGTATAGTATTGTATGTATTGCTATTATTCCTTGCTGGGCTCGTATAATCCTTTCCTAGTCGCTTTTGTATATCATTTCCTCTTTGGTTTTCATATCTGTTCACCCTCATTCAGTGTGTGCATCCATGTTTACCTGTGTGTTTGGCCGATAATATCACCTTAATGAAGGTTTGGAAAGGTGATCCTGGGATAATGAAACAGTTGATTTAACGTTAGTTTGAATCTGGCTACATATATTTGTCTTGTATTTTTATCTATTTACTTATTATCACTATTATTTTATGTTTAAGTTGACCAAGATATATTCATAAAGAAAGTCTAAGATTAATATAAATTTCTCTATTCTCTCACCTTATACACTCTACGGGGAATGTTTGTCATATTTCGTTTAGTCTACGGAGAGCGCTCGTCACATTATATGGAAGTACGTCATTAGCAGAGGCATTTGAGTGTGTGTGTGTGTGTGTGTGTGTGTGTTCTGGGTGATGTTTCTGTTATTATTATTTTTTATTCTTGTTGATGCTGTCGCTATTACGTTTTGTTTCATTATATAATTCTTACTCTCTCTCTCTCTCTCTCTCTCTCTCTCTCTCTCTCTCTCTCTCTCTCTCTCTCTCTCTCTCTCTCTCTCTCTCTCTCTCTCTCTCTCTTCTTTTCCGTCTCCCTCCCTCTTCTCCGTTCCTTATTTCAGAATTTTCTTTTCTATTTTCGTCTTTTTCAACGCATCCACTTCTGCTTTACTTTCTCCTTCAGCCTTATTTCTATATTTTCCTTCTCACCTCCTTTATCTTTCTTTTACTCCTCCACCACCACAAATACCACCACTACCTTTCCCTCCTCCCCCTCCCCCTTCCCCTCCTACTCCTCGCCATCCCATTTCTCTCCCCTGTCCTGGATGCAACGTCCTTCCTTTCTTCCCTCCTCCTTCCCTCCCTCTGTGTCCTCCCACGTCTCCATCTCCTCCATCTCCCTTTCCTTCCTTCCTCCTCCTCCTCCTCCTCCTCCTCCTCCTCCTCCTCCTCCTCCTCCTCCTCCTCCTCCTCCTCCTCCTCCTCCTCCTCCTCCTCCTCCTCCTCCTCCTCCTCCTCCTCCTCCTCCTCCTCTTCCTTCTCCTCTTCCTCCTCCTCCTCCTCCTCTCTGCTTTCCTCCATCGCTCTAGATTGAAGGTGTGAGGGCAAGGAAAGCTGACTGGAATTCGACATTTAGCTAACAGTTTGGCCAGTTCTTTGTCGATTGTTTGTGCTGTGTGCGTGAAGGTATTGTGTTCTTGTGTGTGTTACTGTTGTCGTTGCTAGATTCATTGATGTGTCTTTTCTCGCATTTTGAAATAGGTTTGTTAAGTGTTACATTTTCATTATTTTATTTATTTATTTATTTATTTTTTTTTTTTGTTCATTAATTTCCTATGTTTAGTTCAGTTCGTTCCTCTTTTTGTTACTTGTACTGTTCTTTTCTTTTCAATATACTACTACTACTACTACTACTACTACTACTACTACTACTACTACTACTACTACTACTACTACTACTACTACTACTACTACTACTACTACTACTACCTCCAGCTATGTGTGTGTGTGTGTGTGTGTGTGTGTGTGTGTGTGAGAGAGAGAGAGAGAGAGAGAGAGAGAGAGAGAGAGAGAGAGAGAGAGAGAGAGAGAGAGAGAGAGAGAGAGAGAGAGAGAGAGAGAGAATGTGTGTGTGTGTGTGTGTGTGTGTG
>NC_059274.1:4820000-4825000 GCF_017591435.1 Portunus trituberculatus
TTTTCCACTTCCCCCTCTCCTTCTTTATCTTTACCCATCATCTTCGTTTCCATCCTCACCTCAACCTTTCTCTCAATTCATCTTCCCTTCCCTTCCCTTCCTTCACAAGTCCCTCTCTTTCCCACTCTTGCCTCCTCTCACTCTTCCTCGCCCCTTCCCCTTCTTTCTCCCTCTTGTACTCCACTCCTCATCCTTTTCCTTCTCCTTTACCTTCTCGTAAGTCATCAGTCCCGCAGCGCAATATCGTCACGTTTCTCTCTTATTAAAAATGCAAACAGGACTAAAAAGTTCAAGAAATTGCATATACCTTGGTTCCTTTGTGTGTGTGTGTGTGTGTGTGTGTGTGTGTGTGTGTGTGTGTGTGTGTGTGTGTGTCTGCATTTGTTTTTGCATGAACGCTTCCTTTAATATATTAGATTGATAATTTTCCACTTTCTTTCTTTTCTTTTCCAGGGAGTGAAGAATTGAGAGAGAGAGAGAGAGAGAGAGAGAGAGAGAGAGAGAGAGAGAGAGAGAGAGAGAGAGAGAGAGAGAGAGAGACTGAATAAAAGATATAGGAAAGGGATCAGGAAATACGAAATAAACGAGGCAGCATATGAAGGTTAGAAGAGAGAAAGAGAAAGAGAGATAGAAGAAGGAAAAAAGGAAAGAGATAACACGGAGAAAAAGAAGAGAAGAAATGGATCGTGAAATAAATCTGCAAGTGAGCAAGTAATAAATGAGTCAGTCAGCCAGCCAGCCATTCAATAAGTCAAGAGAGAGAGAGAGAGAGAGAGAGAGAGAGAATAGGATACGTGATGAGACGAACTAAGACTCATCAACGAATGAAAATCCTGAAAAAAGCTTGATAAATGAGAGAGAGAGAGAGAGAGAGAGAGAGAGAGAGAGAGAGGAGAGAGAGAGAGAGAGAGAGAGAGAGAGAGAGAGAGAGAGAGAGAGAGAGAGAGAGAGAGAGAGAGAGAGAGAGAGAGAGCCAAAGAAAACCAATCCTTCTCTTAACAGGTCACCGCATCAATAAATAACCAACAGTCTTTTTACGTGAGGAAGTCAAGGATGAAATCAAAGTTATTACCAAGAGATTCTTCCTTGGACAACAACTCCCTAAGTAAGGCGAGGCGAGGCGAGGCGAGGCGAGATGAAGCTGACTGACGTGTATCATTACCAGAAACAAGGTCGCACGCTTCCATGGTGACAGAATTCCCAAGTTACCTGAGTTCCCCTGGTGAGCATGAGTCAAAGCCCGGGAAATACTGGAGTGATCGTGACGTATTGTGAAGAGGCGACAGGAGGCAAACGCTAATCAAGGAAGTTATTGTCTCTAAATGCAGGTGTCTGTCCGTGTGTGTGTGTGAGTGAGTGTCTGTGTATGTGTGTGTGTCCTTGTATGTGTGTGTGCGTAACTCTCAGGTGCAGCAGAGGACTGGAATGGAGATAAAAGGATACATGAGTTCAAATTATTCATGGTTAGACCGAAGGAGGAAGTCCGAGGCAAGAAACAGAAGGAACAGGAAAAGAGAAAAGCATAGTGTGTAATTGAGAACAAACACTGAGCTCGTGCATCCAAATTATTCATGTTCATAAGGAAGGAGAAAGTGTAAGAAATGAGAAAAAAAGAACAGGAGAACCAAAGAGAGAGAGAGAGAAAAAAAAACGAGGAATTAGTACATTAACACATGAAGGAGGATAATAAGAAGCATGCAAGCTATTTTATTATTCATGTCCTAGAAGGGAAAAAATATATACTGACTAGGTGTTCGTGGCGTATTAAGAAGAGGGAGAGGTAGACCATTCCCAACACGTTTTTATTGAAGGGACATAAAAAATACAAAACAGCATTAGAACATTTGAATTGAAATTATTCCTACCATGGAGAAAGCATTCGCTGGAGAAAGTGGAACAGGAAGAGGAGGAAGACCAAGAGGAAGAACAGGAGCAGGAAAGAGAAGGGAAGGGGCGGGGGAAGATGCGAAGTATTCACATTATTTTTTTAACGAGGACACAGAGTAGAAAAATAATTATATGATAAAAGAAGGTTGTGAAGGCGAGGAGCACCAGAGGGTAGATAGAAGGTGCAAAGAAATGGAGGAAGGTAAGAAAAGGAGGAGGAGGATGAGGAAGAGGAGGAGGAGGAGGAGGAGGAGGAGGAGGAGGAGGAGGAGGAGGAGGAGGAGGAGGAGGAGGAGGAGGAGCCCACAGAGTGTTCCAGTTTGAAGCGTCAAAAAAGTGCATCATCCAGTGAACGAGAAAGGAAGAGGATAAGAGCGTTCCGGAGGGAAGAGAGAGAGAGAGAGAGAGAGAGAGAGAGAGAGAGAGAGAGAGAGAGAGAGAGAGAGAATATATTGATTACACACACACACACACACACACACACACACACACACACACACACACACACACACACACACACACACACACACACACACCTGCTTTCTGGATTGGTGCACTGCTTATCCACCTGGAGATGTAGCTCCTTGTGTTACTTGCGCCTGTATGACCTCACCAGGCCGCGTCACTTCGCTTCCTGTCCCTCTCACTCTCCCTTTTATCATCTGCTCTCGGGTACATTTTCATTTCCTCTCCACCGACTTTTTCTATGCTTGATATAATAATGAGAGAAGCAGGTAATTATAAGGATATGATGGTACGTCTTGTAGAAATTGATTAGAGATATTCACTCATGCTTGGTTGTTTTGAAGTTATGTAGTATTAAAAGTTCTTCATTTCTACGTCATTATCTGTTTTAATATGTATAGATTCTTGTTGTTTTTATATGAAGTTACTCCGCCACTTTATGCTTTTGGACCTTGCTGTAGAAATATGTGACCAGCTGTGCCTGTTTAAGCTCCTGAGGTGTGGTAAGATGGTGTACGATAATGTCCTTTTTCAATAGAGATCGACGGGATAGGAAAGTGAATGGTAGTTGTTTGTATATGTGTGTGTGTGTGTGTGTGTGTGTGTGTGTGTGTGGTGTTCTGTCTGCGCCATCCAGTGTTGGAGTCTCGGCTTGGTATATAGATAGAGATAGATGATGTTGATAAAGATAGAAGGATTAACTTGATAGAGATTGATTTATTCGAGTATACGTACATTAGGAGTTTATTCTGGAAGTACAGTTATGGTCATTACCTATGTGAAACCTAAAAGGAAAGAAAATTTGGAATAAATAAGATGATTACGTAAATAGATAAAATAAAAAAATAGCAAAAAGGAAAGAAAAAAGTGGAGAATCTTTGCGACAGGGGTCAGTCTCAAAGCACCCAAAGAGCTTACAGGGAATTTTTAACAAGAACAACCTTAAAGGCACTATCTTTTAACGTTTCGTCCTGTCATGTTCCTTTGAGAGTCTTAGTGATTATAATTCTCTTAAAATTCTTCGAAGTATGATAACGATGTATTTAATCCCTTCAGTATTATGACGGGTGATCATATTCATTCTGTTTTCTGTTTGATGATTTTATACAGCTCCGGAAACTCATGTGGGGAATTAAAATAGTGAAGATTCTGGCCATTAATCCTCTGACCTCCATAGACCCTTCCTATTGTCAATAAAATGGTCTAATCGTACACAAATCACAAGTAAAAATGTGTTCCAGTATTAAAGGGTTCATAATACGATACCAAAAAAAAAACACACACACACAAAAGCTTACTAGAAACTGGTGATGAGGGCAGATTTGAGTGAGCCGAGTATTAAACACCAATCACCGAACATATGGAGCGAGCGACCGAAGGCAATAAGGAGAGGAAGATCAGAGAGATTCACGGACATTGGCATAACACACAAACAGGTTCCAGAGGCTTTGAGCATCACTCTGAGGGGGTTAAGCTTCAAGCATGAGTGGCTGAGTGGTGAGGACGTAGATAGGTTCTGTGTAGCAGCAAGCAGTTACGCGTTATTATCGTGGAATGTGAAGGAAATACGCACGTGGGAGTAAACACAATATTCACTGCGTCTCTGGTGGTGAATCTCGAGTTATATGTGGTGACTTCACGTGAATAATATGTGTTCATTTATTTGAAGTATAAGTATTTTGATCTGAAGTATTAGTATTTTGATATTGTTTACGTCTGATTCTTCTTCTTATTCAGCTAATGATAAGAAACTATATTAAATAAACATATATAAAAGCTGCAAAACATTATGAAGGCTATCAATCAGCTGTCCCGATAAGAAGGATGGGGGCAAGGGCGTGGCCTCTAGATTAGCTCAGCCTGCACCAGAAGTACGAGAAGCAGCGTTCCAAGTTGTGACATCCTCGAGCGGTGATTTGACGGGAGGCACCACACAGCACACAAGCCCGTATTCACAAACGCCTTCCCCTGTTACTACAAATTTCCAAGGCCACAGAGACAACTACCGGATTTTCAAGGAAGTTTCTCCTTTCATTAGACTGGAAATCTTGCCAATCTATCACCAGAACCATAAAAATGCTCTTAAAAACACGAGAGCCTTTCGAAAGCAGTGATGGAGAGAGGGAGCTAAGCGTTTCCAAATACGGGCCATAGACTCCCCGTATGGCTGTCGTCTCTGGTGTTTCAGCGTAAAGTAAAGGGTGGAAAGGAAGGCGCTGAATGTGTAAACTCCAGGGATACTCAGAGGAAAGTAAGATACAAGAATAAAGAAAGTAAAATGGGAAAAGAAGGTAGAGTTTATTTGGCCGGCAAAGAAAAAAAGAAAAAAAAGAAAAAGAAAGAAGATGCTGAATGTGTGACCTGTAAAGATAGTAAAAGAGAAAAGAAGAAAAAAAAAAGAAAGAAGGAATAGCAAAGTGCTGTGTATGTTACCGGCAAGGAGAGTAAGAAGAAAGTAAGAAAGAAGAAGAAGAAAGTAAAAATGGAAAGAAAGATGCTGAATATGTGACCTGCAAAGATAGTTAAAAAAGAAAGAAGGGAAAGGAAGGTCCTATATATGTGACCTCCAGAAAAAGTAAGAAAGAGAAAGAAAGTAAGAAGGGAAAGGAAGGTGCTATACATGTGACCTCCAGAGAAAGTTAGAAGAA
>NC_059274.1:4832500-4847500 GCF_017591435.1 Portunus trituberculatus
AGTAGTAGTAGTAGTAGTAGTAGTAGTAGTAGTAGTAGTAGTAGTAGTAGTAGTAGTATGAGTAGGAGGAGTGAGTA
The DNA here is from genome assembly GCF_017591435.1 of Portunus trituberculatus. Classification (NCBI taxonomy): domain Eukaryota; kingdom Metazoa; phylum Arthropoda; class Malacostraca; order Decapoda; family Portunidae; genus Portunus; species Portunus trituberculatus. Next base: position 4,832,578 of record NC_059274.1, read on the forward strand.
GTAGTAGTAGTAGTAGTAGTAGTAGTAGTAGCAGCAGTAGCAGCAGCAGCAGTAGTAGTAGTAGTAGCAGTAGTAGTAGTAGCAGCAGCAGCAGCAGCAGTAGTAGTAGTAATAATAGTAGTATTGGTAGTGATAGTAGTAGTAGTAGGTGGTGGTGGTGGTGGTGGTGGTGAATTAAAAGCAGCTCCATTAGTAGGGCCATTATCATTACTGTTGTTATTTTTACATGACCGAAAACGCCTCGTATTTATAACACTTCCTCTTCTTACAAGTCTTTCTGCCTCCCCTCGCTATGTAAGACCGAAATTTATAAAAGCTGGTAACTGGATTTTCTCTTCAGTTTTCTTTATTTCTTCATAATATTAAGAAGAAAACTAAAATATTCAGCTGGCAATCATTACTGGTGAACAATGACTCATAATATTTTCTAGATGTCACCCCATAATATTGTACTCTGTGTTGACTAAGAAATAGAAAATGGTTTTATAGGGTAACTTATTTATTTTTTCTTTATCTGCGGGCCTCCAGCAGGACTATTCGTATATACCTAAAACTATTCCCAATTTCTTAAAGGTTTCAGCATTCTATCTTTACTTGTTCTAGCAGCTACAGGGGAAGCTATTCGGATTTCCAGGAATACTTTTATAATTCAAATAATAATGATGATGATGATAATAATAATAATAATAATAATAAGAAGAAGAAGAAGAAATGAAGAAAACAAGAATCACAAAATAAAAAAAACAAAAATCAAAGAAATCAGAAAGAAAAAATAAGAACACGGAATTTCAGAGAGAGAGAGAAAGAGAGAGAGAGAGAGAGAGAGAGAGGAGGGGGGAGCAGTATATGAACGATAAGGCCGCCGCCCGCCACACCTTCATTAGTGCGGTAGTGTTGGCTAGGAAAAACTCAGAAGATTACTTAATATCTTGTTCCTTATCGTGATTACATATATATGTTGACGAAATTCTACATACAAGACCGAGTGACTGTTATCTTCATTACTTTTTGAGTGTTATTTTTTTCGTAATCTAATCACTGTTTTTATTTTCTTATCTGTATTTTTGGTACTTTAATGTTGCTTTAATTTACACATTTACTGATTGATTTAAGTGTGTGTTATTGTGATATTGTACTCTTAACGTAAATTACTTGTTTTTTTTATTCATTACCGTTTAACTTTCCTATTTAGAACATACGAAAAGAGAGAAGCTGCAAGGGTCCACTAGGCTTACACGTAGCGGTCGCTGCATGACCAAAGCTACCTAATTCCATCTATCATCCCCATTCATAATTTTTTTTTCTCATCTCTTGACGTAAATTATCTATTTATTTATTTATTACCGTTTATATTCCTATTTAGAACATAAGAAAAGAGAGTCCACTAGGCTTACACGTGGCAGTCCATCTATCATCTACATTCATAATTTTTTTCTCATCTCTTAACGTAAATTACTTGTTTATTTTATTTATTACCGTTTATCTTCCTATTTAGAACATACGAAAAGAGAGAAGCTGCAAGAGTCCACTAGGCTTACACGTGGCGGTCCCTGTATAACCAAAGCTACCTAATTCCATCTATCACTTCCATTCATAATTTTTTCTCATCTCCTTTGAAAGCTCCCTATTGACGCACCACTAACAACATGACCACTTGAGTGTGTTCCTCTCATCAACCTCTCTGTTTGAAGACCAGTTCCTTCCCATTCCTCTCCTTAAAAGGAAGAAACTGGTTTTACTGTTTATACATATTTTTATTTTTCATTTATCATTTTTTTATGTACTGCTGTTATACTTTCTGTTGGTATTTTGTCTTGCATCTTTTTTTTTTTTTTTTCTTATTCATTTACTTTTTTCTTTTCTTTTTTTTTTGCCTTTGTCATGTCTGTTTCATGAGAATTATTCTTTTGCTCACGTTTTTTTTTTTTTTTTTTGCTAGCGTGACCGTTCCGCTACGTGGCATTTCGACATTTTCACCGTTCTCTGCTTTTCATATTCTGTACATGTTTATTTTCATACTAGATTATTCAGTTTGTTTTTCTATACCTTGCCACTGAAATGTCTCATTAACCCCTTCAGTACCATGGCACGTCTTCATACTTATTTAAGTTACTATTAAGGTGATTTTCAACAGCTTAAGAATCTCATGTGGAGATGAAAATAATGAAGATTCTGGACCATTAACCTTCTAACCCCAAAGACCCTTGCTAGTGTAAATTAAATCGTCTAGTCATGCTCAAAACTCATAGTAAAAACGCGCGTCACAGTACTGAAGGGGTTAATGTATTGATTTTACCTTCCTTCTTTCAATTACAACTGAACTCTTTTTTTTTCTTGACTTGAATTCTTTATACTACGTGGCAGCCTTACATTTTTTCAATATTTTTTCGCCTTGTACCCAGTGAACACCTGTCTTCAATTATCTAAACATGGTTATATAATCTTCTCTTAATTAACGAAAGCATACAAGTATGTCCTATTATATCGTATGATGATTGAAATACGATAAGATAAGAAAAATACAACTGACCACACAAAAACATGTATCCCACCAACAACTCAGCCACCACATTATATAATTGAGTGTTTTTATCAACGAGGAAAAGTGAAAAATAACAAATAACACTTGTCAAAATACCGCAATCTTAGCTATGAAAGAAGCACTACTGACATTTGTAGTATTGCCCAAGGCTACTGCAAGGACTACCACTTGTTGCGGGAGTGTTACATGTAACAGAGAGTGGCCACGAGTTAAAAGTAGCCCCGCGTGTAGTCCTGGTGGTTTCTGACAGCTTTCCTCATTTTCCTATATATTCCGTGAACGAGTCTCTGGTCGTTAACCCTTCAGTACCAGGACGCATTTTTACCATGACCTTTGGGTATGATTAGACCATTTTATTGACATTAGGAAGAGTCTATGGAGGCAAGAAGATTAATGGCCTGAGTCTTCATTATTCTAATTCCCACGTGAGTTTCTGAAGGTGTATAAAATCACCAAATAGTAAGGAGAAGGAATAATGGATTCAAAATTACACCTAAACGCTTCAAAACCCACGAGGCAAAGCACTTTTTCTTTAATAGAATTGTTAACATTTAGATTAAGCTTTCTTCAGCAATAGTAAACAGTACTTCCATTGCATCATTCAAAAACAAAATTGATAAATATTTAAAGAATAACCCCCAACAAGCTCTCTTCTTGTCCGAATAATTAAACATTATATTAGTATGACAATTATTGTGTGTAACTTTCCTATAGATAGATATGTAGAGTTCACTGTAGGGTGAATAACAGAATCTCCTTTCATCCTTTCCTGTGAAAATTCCATATCAGTTTTTCCATACTGCATGGTACTTTTCCAAACTATTTTCCATGCCAGCAAAAACTGGAGGGAGTGGTGGGTGGGGAGGAGCCTTCTCCTGTGCTGTCCTGTCTCTCTTATCTGTAGCCAGTTAGAAGTAGTTACCAAACAGCCTCGAAGGAAGCAAGAGGTCTGTTGCTGTTTGGCTTTCCTTTGTATTCCTTTGTATTTCTCCTCCTCCTCCTCCCATTTTCTCTCTCTCTTCCACCTCTTTTCCCTCCTCCTCTTCATCCTCTTCCTGGTATTGTCGTTTCATTATGGTAACGTTACAGGGTGCCTCTTACAAGGCTTCGATGAAACTGAATATACTTTTATACAATAAATATATTCCAACGAAACCAAAGAGCCCTGAAAATTTTTTTGACTTGCTGGCATCTGCTTCGTTATCATGGTTAGAGCCCACAAGAGAAAAGCACCTGGCTGACGGTGTGGCAGTGGGGCGGAGCCTCGTAAGAGTTGGGGAAGAGGTAGTTAACGTGCTGGTGGCCAACTTATCGGACAAAACCTGTAAGATCCCAGCCGCTGCCAAACTGGGCACCTGTGAATAGGTGGATTGTCAGGTGGAACAGCAGGAGGACGAGGGCTCTGCTGGGTCAACTGGCCAACTAGGACCGCTTCCTGAGCACTTAAAGGACCTGGCGCAGAGTAGTGCTGTTCACCAGACTGAAGACCAAGCGACTAACACTACTACAATACGCTGACACTTTCAGTCGAGATGACATGGATTTCGGTCGCACTGATTTGGTGAAGCACAGCATCCATACTGGCAACAGCCTGCCCGTAAAACGCGCACCGAGGAGGACCACACCTGCCAAGAGGGAGGAAATAAAGAAGTTTGTCACCGAGCTAGAGGCACAGGGGTTAGTGGAACGTTCAAACAGCCCATGGTCAGCGGCCGTGGTCCTGGTAAAGAAGAAGGATGGTACGACACGCTTCTGTGTGGACTACATGGCTTTGAACAAGGTTACCAAATAGGACTCTAACGCCCCTGCCCAGAACTGACGACACCCTGGACGCGTTGGTCGGGGCCGCGTGGTTCTTTACTCTAGACTTGAAGTCCGGATATCACCAGGTAGAGATGAGAGAACGGACCATGCAGCTCTGAGGTGGATGAAGATCCTAAGAAGGCCTGTAGGACAACTAGCGCGTTGCTTGGGCAAGCTTGAGTAGTACGACTACAGCGTCGAGCACCTCCCAGGCCGGACCCACAACAATGCCGACAGCTTGAGTCGCCGCCCCTGTGAGCCAGGTTGCAGCCACTGTGCAGGAAAGGAACCTGATGCCATAGTCCGACTACTTAGAAATCCTGGGCGATACTGGTGAGATGGACAACAAATGGAGGACAGCACAGCGGGAGGATAATGATCTTGCACCCGTAATCCGGTGGCTGGAGGCAAGTGACGAGCGGCCCTGCTGGGAGGTGGTGTCGGCTGAGAGTTCCTCCACCAAACACCTCTTAGACCAATGAGCCACACTGAAACTGGTTCGGGGCGTACTGCTGAAGCGCTGGGAGAAGACAAGAGGAGGTGACTCTTCCTGGTTAGTAGTGGTGCCGAGCTCTATGAGGGCTGAATTATTGCAGGAGTTGCACGCAGGCCCCACAAGTGGCCACTTGGGAGAGAAGAAGACGTGCAGGAATGGTGCCAATCCTGCGACACATGCTGTGCCAAGAAGGGACCTGCAAGGAAGACTCGCGCACCTCTCGAGTTGCATTAAGTTGGCACACCAATGGAACAAGTGGCTGTAGACATTGCAGGACCTCTCCCTGTCACCTCTCGGGATAACCGGTTCATCCTGGTTGTAATGGATTACTTTACGAAGTGGCCCGAGGCATACGCTCTCCCCAACCACGAGGCAGAAACAGTGGCAGACGAGCTAGTCAGTCAGTTCTTCACCAGGTTTGGGATACCAGATGAACTGCACACTGACCAAGGACGGGAATTTAAGTCTCGAGTCTTTTCAGAGTGTTGTTAGCTGCTGGGCCTGCACAAAATCAGGACGACGCCCCTCCATCTCCAGTCAGATAGTATGGTTGACCGATTTAAGCGTACCTTGGCAAACGGGTTGGCCAAATACTGTACCGAGGGACAGCAAGACTGGGACCTCAAGTTGCCTGCTCTCCTCTTGGCCTACCGATCTGCTGTGCACGAGGTGACGGACTATACCCCGGCATGCCTTATGCTGGGGAGGGAACTGAGATTGCTGGTGGACTTGACCACCGGGCGGCCACCTGATCAAAGTCTGCCTACTGTCACAACAAGCTACGCACTGGCACTGCAGGAAAGGCTATCAGAGGTCCACAGGCAGGTGAGAGACAGTCTATGGATGGCATGGCAGACCATGAAGCAATACTACGACCGGAGAATGAGAGAGGCGTGCTACACTACTGGTGATTTGGTGTGGCTGTACAACCCTAATGTGGTTCCCATATTTAAGAAGGGAGATAAAACCCTAACGTCTAACCCTTGTAAGAAGAGAGGGTTTTCTCCGAAGTTGCAGAACCCCTGGGAGGGACCTAATGCTGCTGCTGCTGGTGCTGCGGCAGATGGATGGACACTCTGCAGAAATAGATTAATAATGCTGCTGGTGCTGCTGCTGCATCATAGACTAACACTAAGGCCCTTGGGAAGTGCGAAGAGCAGAGTCAGCAGACCCCCTTAGAGGTGCGGCGGCGAACACACTGCAAAGGGAGTTTGAATGTTTTGACGTCACGTTGGTGCCTCCCGCTCACCATGTCCACCACACTCAGCTTCTCAAGGAAAAACCACAAATGGAACACCGCAGAGGACGGTAAGTTTAGGTGCTGACTGACACACGGCTCATTTAAGGTGGTAGCAAGCATTTACTAGTATCGTGAAGAGTGCAGATAACGTAAACAAAGGGCCGTGGGTGGAAGATATTGTTATTGTATCATGTGTATTGGATATTTTGTTGTTTGTGGGCACGTCAGGATCAGCGGAAGGGTGGCTTTATAAGGGAAATTGAAGTATCATTAACTGTGTGTGAGGAAGGGCCTAGCGTGAGTCAATATTGATATAGAGTTGCAATACCGGGGTGGTGATGTGCCATGTGGTGGTGTGTGTTGTCACCCCAGGTTAACTTCCTATTCTCTCTTTTTCCATATGTGACAGTACAAAACAGTAATCCTATGAGTAAAACGTTATTGACAGTAAGAACAGGTAACATGAACCTCCCATTCTCTCTCTCTCTCTCTCTCTCTCTCTCTCTCTCTCTCTCTCTCTCTCTCTCTCTCTCTCTCGTGTATCCATGCAGACGTTTTCTATTTCTTTTTACTTTTCTTTCACACAGTGCCGTGAATGTCAACAATGAATGGCCTTGACAATAGATTAGTTCGCCACAAGGGGCCGTGTGAATGTAGGACTTTGTGGTATTTATGAGACGGTGCATAAGTGAAGTGTTTTTGTGAGAGGCTTGATGGATATTTCCTTATGAGAGAGAGAGAGAGAGAGAGAGAGAGAGAGAGAGAGAGAGTGTTGCATGTCATGTTATTGTAGTAGTAGTAGTAGTAGTAGTAGTAGTAGTAGTATTTCTTCCACTCCATCCCCCTTTCTTTTCTTCCTTCCTTCTCTCATCCACCTTCCTTTTCTCTCTCCACTCTCCCACTTCTATTGTTGAATTTTTTGTGGACATATTTTCCCCTCTCCTTTACTTCCGTTATGTTTTACTTGCATGTTTTTAACTTTGGATGTTGCCTCATTATTTTCTACTCACACATAGATTTGGCAATTACCACGTAAAACCTTTGTTTTTAATCATATATGTCACGAAACACACAAAAAAGGCGTTCGTATTCTTTCTTTTTCTTTTTTTTTGTGTTCTACTTTCTCCCTTTTTACTTCCTTCGCTTTGACACATTCTGTACTGAGCTACATTTTTTTTCTTCCCCACTCCGGACAATGATTTCCTTCTACAACCAGTGAGGTCTGAGGTCTGTTTCACTCTGATATAGGTATTTAGCTTACGACCATAACACGCTCCAGAATCGCCGTCTGAAGCAATAAAGAAGAAAAAATCTCTTTACAGTATTTATTGTAAAAAAATCCAGACAAATCCACATTTTTTAGCATTTCGTTCCTTAAAAAACTCAGAAAAGCTCTTTATAACGGTGTCTTTTACCTTGCAATATATACAATCGTGTTTGTTAATAGTAAATGTATCTGCAGAGAAGGAGACTGTTGAAATAGAGGTAATAGAGGTAAGGGTCGTACAGGATGCAGCCAATGAGGAGTGTTGAGTGCGAGTGGGAGAACAAAACGCTCTACAATTTTATGTGATCGTTCTTTACTCCGCAATGGTCCCACTCCTGTTAGTACTGCTGTTAGTCGAGAGGCTTGTCGTGCGTATCTAGTGTTATCTTGGCAGGCTGGGGTGAAGTAAACGAAGAATGTCAACAATGCATAGTACAGAGTGATAACAAGTGATAATTCAGTCATGGTCAGTCATGGTGATGCGGAAGAAAACGGAGAGAGAGAGAGAGAGAGAGAGAGAGAGAGAGAGAGAGAGAGAGAGAGAGAGAGAGAGAGATTTTCTAATTCATGATGACTCATCATAATGAGATACAGACAGACAGACAGCCAGAGAGAGAGAGAGAGAGAGAGAGAGAGAGAGAGAGAGAGAGAGAGAGAGAGAGAGAGAGAATGATCATAGCTGTTCGGGTTAAATATACAGTTCTCAAAAGTGTCCACAGCACATTTGTAGATTAACAGATTTACCATGGAGTGTAAAAACAAGCAAAAAAACAACAACATAACAATGCTTCATGGGACACACACACACACACACACACACACACACACACACACACACACACACACACACACACACACACACACACACACACACACACACACACACACACACACACACACACACACACACACACACACACACACACTAGATCACGCCATACTCCAGCATTTCATCATATGTCGCAAGGAGGCGAGGCTGAAGCAAAGGATTAGTGTCCAGTTGTGCCAGCATCTTTTCCTCATAACCTTTCATTGACTCCTCGACATCTTCACCGAATTCATCAAAGTCCATTACTTCAGATGCCTCCGCCACTACCAGCGGCACTATCATCAGAGCCATAAGGAACCCGAAGAGGTTCATCCTGTGATATTCCTTCTTCAGCTCCTCAAGACTGAAGGGCATCGTCTTCCCAGCCCTTGAGAGCACCTGGAGAAAAGTATCGTAGTAGATCTCGAGGAACGATTGCAGGTTTTCCTTTCTTTCTGGTCCGTTGAGACTCGTGTACATGAAGTAGTTCAGGTCCGTGGCCGGGGTGGCTTTGCGGCAGATTTGAAGGTCAATAAGGCGCACGTCAATGGGCTTACCTGCCTCGTCGTACCTGCAGGAGGTAAAACGAAAGTAAATGTTTTTTGTTTTTCATGTGTGAGTACATTAGGGGTCGTTATGATACAAGAATAGTTCAATTTAAAAAGTGGAAAGTTTTCTTTTATCTCAGAGAGAGAGAGAGAGAGAGAGAGAGAGAGAGAGAGAGAGAGAGACGCCCAAGGACGGACGGACGGACACACACACACACACACACACACACACACACACACACACACACACACACACACACACACACACACACACACACACACACACACACACACACACACATACTTAAAGAGAATGTTGTTGTTCCAGCAGTCGCCGTGGCACACCACGTTGAATGGCTCATTCTTGCTTCTGATACAGTCAACAAACATGGACAAGCCCTCCTTGGACTTGCTGTTGAGCCACTCCGCCACCTTTTCATAACCACCGATCTTCTCCGCCATTTTCGCCCCATTAGTCAAGTTAGAGGCAAATACTATTTCAAATATTTTTTTCCCATCGGGCATCTCCAAGGTGTCAAAGTCCTCCATTAGGAAGTCATGGGTGTCCTCAATGGGCTCAGACATTTTGTCTTGCGCGACGACAGAAGCGGCGTGCAAACGTGCCAGCTCGCGTACTACCAGTGTGGCGTGCGCCTTATCCATGCCCTTCTTACGGTCGAACATCTTGAAGCCATCAACCCTCAGGTCCCTCATCATGAGAACCTGCTCTCCCTCCACCTCGTGGTTCACGTAGCACTCCGGCAAGCGCAGCGGCTCTTGCCCCACGGCCTCAAGCTCGACATTGATTAGCGGCACAATTTTGTGGTAGAAGGCTGCTTCTTTACTGAAAGCCATAATGGTAACTGAATCAAAAATTTCTTGTTTCCTGCAGGGATTACACTTGGCCACGTAAGACACCTCCTTTTCTTTCTGGTCTCCTTGGCGGTAGCGGACGAGTGCACTGGTGACGACACAGGCGTAGTTGTCGCCTTTACTAGTGAAGTCCTTCACCTCATAGGAGATCAATTCAGCATCATCACCTTTGTCCGTCTTCAGCGTCTTCTTTAAAAGGCTCTCGGTTACAAGAGACTGTGGTGTCTTCTCTGGCTTCTGCGTCTCGGACACTGGCGAGAGAAAGTTTTATTAGCGAGTGCTTCATTCCCCTAGCACCAAGGGAGCGTAAGTATTCCAGGACACTGCTTCCCCTCCATGCCACGTGAGTGTTCTGATCCGCTCAGGCCAATTCATTACCACGTGCACAGGTGTGTTTTGTTTGTTGCTATTCCTCAAGACTAAATGTATCGTGAGCTAATGTATGTAGCGCCGCTGGGTGGCACTACACCACGCGCCAGTGTGACAGAAATAAAGATCACATCCAATTAACTAATAGAATGTCGGATGTCCGCAACCTAACACCTCCACCTGCCGTGCCTGATGCCGCACAGACTGATCTGACCCTGGGGTTACTTTATTCTTTCCTGTATTTTAATACATATCATTAATAAAATTATGATTTTATTCAAATTCTTTTTTTGAGAATTCATTACAGAGAAAAGAAAGAGAAAGGTGAAGGTTAATATATTTGCAAGTCATTTTCAAATGTTTAGGGCCTTGGACATTGTTCCACTTCCTTCATAACAGTCTGAGTCGAAAGATAAAAAATGAACTTGATCTCATCTGACTTACCGCAGTGACAACTCGTCGAGTAGTGAGCATAAACATGTGCACTGTGTCCAGCAACCTAAATAAACACTGGCTATTCTTTAGAATGTTTATTTTTTCGTACTGGAAACGTATGAAAGCAAACGTGAGAGTACAAGTATGCTGATTCAAATATCATCTCCAGTATTAGACAAAAATCTATCATTGCAAAGAACACTAAATTCATAAATGTTGGTGGACCTCAGGACATTCTGTGTTAAACACTTTGCTCACCACGTGGAGAACAGGACCTGAGTGAAACGTTCAAAACGCAAACTTAATCCTTACTCCTGGTGATGACAGTGAAGGAAGGAGCGCGGAGTCGCGAACACCACACGTCACGGGCGTCCCCAAGATACTGAGCTCAAGCAGTCAGAACAGAAGTGACAGTTACCAATGAAAGAAAATGACCTTGGCTGTCTTCCTCTCTCCCCTCTCCTCCTCCTCCTCCTCCTCCTCCTCCTCCCATTCTCTCTCTTCCACCTTTTATCCCTCCTCTTCATCCTCTTCCTGGTATTGTCGTTTCATTATGGTAACATTACAAGGTGCCTCTTACACCCTCTGAATAGAACAAGGCTTCGATGAAATATATACATATACTTCTATACAATAAATATATTCCAACAAAACCAAAGAGCCCTGAAAAATCTCTTGACTTGCTGGCATCTGCTTCGTTATCATGGTTTTGTTCGTGAAAGGGAAGGTAAGCAGCGGCCTTGGCAAAGATCACGTTCTCAAGTTGTTAGCGTACACCCCAAGATGACGGTCCGCATACGGGTGAATGTAAGAAAATGCCTGGGAATTTCAAACAACAGCCGATCTGTACAGTAGGTCTTAAGTTATTTGATTTACTTATACTTCACTAGCTAGAGTATAAAAGAAAATACCTAATATTCTGATGAGAGATGTGTAGTCTACGGGTAGTATTGTTCGTTTTCCTCAACACTATGTGCTGCGTAGCATTATATGGTAGGGAGGTGACTGTACGGTGTGGAGGATGCCGTCTCTGTAAGCCTTATTTATGAGGGTCACTTACACACAAAACACTCACTGAACGGATGATACGAAGATATGCTGTACACAGTCATGACAGGATGGAGACACTTCTTGGAGCCATCATCAGTAAGGGTCATTCAGCGGCAGTGGTCTCTACACACCATAGTCCTACAATTACATAAGTGACCTTGGGACCAGGGCATACGACTACGACACTCAGTAAAGGCTTATTTTGCCTCGGGGATTGACAACTGCTCGTGATGAAAGCCCGCCCTAGCGTTATGAATTACTGGCCAAGGTTGTCGCCGAGGATACACATTTTTTCACCTATTTTTACCTGCTTCCGAGCTATCTTTAAAGTAATGCGCTACGTACAACTTAGTTCATTGAACCATTCACGGAAATATTAGAATGCGTCTCACGCGTCTTTTATTCCTAAGCTATTAGCTGGATTGCATTATTGTTATTACTACTACTACTACTATTATTATTATTATTATTATTTTATTATTATTATTATTATTATTATTATTATTATTATTATTATTATTATTATTATTATTATTATTGTTATTATTATTATTGATTATTATTATTATTTTTATTATTATAACTATTACTCTTGTTATTATTGTTATTATTATCATTATTATTTTTTTATCATTATCGCAATTATTATTTATCTATATTTCTTTTATATATATTTAGTTGGGTTTTTTGTGCATTTCGAGATAGTTGGGTGTGTCTCCTTTCACGTGTAGCCCCTGTTCACCTAGCAGTGAGTAGGTACGGGATGTAAATCGAGGAGTTGTGACCTTGGTGTCCTGGTGTGTGGTGTGTGCCTGGTCTCAGGCCTATCCGAAGATCGGAAATAATGAGCTCTGAGCTCGTTCCGTAGGGTAACGTCTGGCTGTCTCGTCAGAGACTGCAGCAGATCACACACACACACACACACACACACACACACACACACACACACACACACACACACAATCACCTAATCTAAAATGAAAAACGGGCCCGCACACACACACGCGCGCGCGCGTACACACACACACACACACACACACACACACACACACACACACACACACACACACACACACACACACACACACACACACACACAATCACCTTATCTAAAATGAAAAACGGGTCCCTCCACACACACACACACACACACACACACACACACACACACACACACAAATAACATACACCACATATTGTTATTATTACATTAAATACACACACACACACACACACACACACACACACACACACACACACACACACACACACACACACACACACACACACACACACACAATCACCTTATCTAAAATGAAAAACACACACACACACACACACACACACACACACACACACACACACACACACACACACACACACACAATCACCTTATGTCAAATGAAAAACAGGCCCAAACTAAACACACACACACACACACACACACACACACACACACACACACACACACTCACCATAAGTCAAATAAAAAAACAGGCCAAAACTAAACACACACACACACACACACACACACACACACACACACACACACACTCACCTTATGTCAAATGAAAAACAGGCCCAAACTAAACACACACACACACACACACACACACACACACACACACACCTTTTGTCAAATACAACACAGGCCAAAAAAAACAGGCCAAAACACACACACACACACACACACACACACACACACACACACACACACACACACACACACACACACACAAAATCACCTTATGTCAAATGAAAAACAGGCCAAAACTAAACACACACACACACACACACACACACACACACACACACACACACACACACACACACACAATCACCTTTTGTCAAATAAAAAACAGGCCAAAACTAAACACACACACACACACACACACACACCTTATCTAAAATGAAAAACGGGCCACACACACACACACATACACACTTTATGTCAAATTAAAAACAGGCCCAAACTAAACACACACACACACACACACACACACACACACACACACACACACACACATAATCAGCTTATGTCAAATGAAAAACAGGCCCAAACTAAACACACACACACACACACACACACACACACACACACACACACACACACACACACGATATAACAGAGTAAATCATGTTAGACATGGACGAAGAGAGCCAGGAAGGGAAGACATCAGGGAGTCTCCCGCCATAGTGGCGTCACGGCCCAGCCCGGTGGGTCGATGACGTCATAGCCTGGCCCGGTGGCCTGATGACGTCACAGCCCTGGCTTGGTCTGGTGGGCTTATATACGTTTTGCAAATAATTTTGAAAATGACTTCTCGGAAAAACGCCGCCAGACTCGAATGCTTTACATATTCTGACTTGACACATATTTTAACTAATATCAAAAATATTAAGAGATGCCAAACCCCAGTGATATTAAAGATCTTTTAAAAGAGCTATAGATAAAATGTTGGAACCTTGACCCAACTTAAAGGAAATGAAATGTCCACTCATTCTCACTTCAAAGGAACGAAACACACTTTACAGAATATATACAGTCTTTTCCACCACTTTTGAGAGAGTTAGAGCCAGAAATAAATAATTCACACGGGTAACAACAAAATTATTATTGGAACATTAACGTCGTTAGAAAACTATTCCGCTCTTCACTATTTCCACTGATCAAGAAAGCGAAACGCTTTAAAACACACCAACTATTTTTTTAAAACAATAACAGCTTGATGCTGCCTTTAACAAAAATTTTCCCCGGACGGTCCTAAAAATTTGGCGCCAAAAAACAGCCTTATTTAACATAAAAATAAAGCCAACAACAACTTGCTGCTCCCCACACACGCAAGAAAAACGCTTCAAACACAACCAAATACTTGTAGAAAGCATCAAATCTTACTATCCAGCCCAAATAAACCGTCCAGGAATTAAAGAAAATAATCCTGGATTCTGGTCGGGCCGGGGTATAGGCATATCCAAGATGGCGGCGGGCCTGTGGAGGGGTCGACCCCCGCCTCGTATCTCACTTAAGCCTTCACCAAACTTAAACCTGTCCATGGCGGGTGTATCTCAATTGTTGATACGAAAGCTTAGTAACGCGGCTGAACGTTGTGGCAAGACAGGCGTATAATACTGACAGATAAGGCTGGAAATGGCTAATAATTGTGAGATCAAAGATGGCGGCGGGGGTCGGGTGGACTCCCCCTCTGCCTCACATAAAAACATTTGAAAATGGCACGAAAGGCATTTGATGATTTATCCCTTGACTGTGGCTCGCCTTAGATTAATAAAACACTCACTTTGCTAACGTAGTCCTGCTTGTGTGGCTCGGTTTCGTGGATTAGTCCAGTAATAAGGTGAATTGGAGACGTGGAAACACCAACGCAGTCTTGTTATTGTCACCAGAACCTTAAAAACACTCGTGAAATCCAGTACGAGTCACTTAAGTGACTAGTACTGGTTCTGATGAATTCAATTAAAACCGTTTGAGTATAG
>NC_059274.1:4850000-4875000 GCF_017591435.1 Portunus trituberculatus
AGGGAGTTTGAATGTTTTGGCGTCACGTTGGTGCCTCTCGCTCACCATGTCCACCACACTCAGCTTCTCAGGGAAAAACCACAAATGGAACACCGCAGAGGACGGTAAGTTTAGGTGCTGACTGACACACGGCTCATTTAAGGTGGTAGCAAGCATTTACTAGGATCGTGAAGAGTGCAGATAACGTAAACAAAGGGCCGTGGGTGGAAGATATTGTTATTGTATCATGTGTATTGGATATTTTGTTGTTTGTGGGCACGTCAGGATCAGCGGAAGGGTGGCTTTATAAGAGAAGTGGAAGTAACATTAACTGTGTGT
Organism: Portunus trituberculatus; assembly: GCF_017591435.1. Classification (NCBI taxonomy): domain Eukaryota; kingdom Metazoa; phylum Arthropoda; class Malacostraca; order Decapoda; family Portunidae; genus Portunus; species Portunus trituberculatus. The sequence goes on from NC_059274.1 coordinate 4,850,319, forward strand.
GAGGAAGGGCCCAGCGGGGAGTCAATATTGATGTAAGAGTTGCAATACCGGGGTGGTGATGTACCATGTGGTGATGTGTGTTGTCACCCCAGTATTGCTGTGCTGGCGAGTCTGGCTAGTGCCGCCTTATGTCTGGGATCCCTCTAATGCCTTTATTTTTATCTCTTCACCGCAGCACTGTAGGGAATTCAGAATGTTGTTTGTGCATTACATGATGAATTATGAGCAAGCTTTACTAAGGACATTTATCTTGAATTAATAATAGAAGAAAATTGTATGAGAGATCAAATGCTGGTACTATCTCAGCCCAGCACCAAGTGTGACCCAGGCTAGGAACAGAAGGTTACACGGTTTGGATACAACTAGTTTAAAGAACCCCTTCATTGTTTGGTGGCCAAGACTAAAGCAAGGTTGTTAGTTTGCCTAGTATGCCTAAGATAATACTGTGCAGTTAATAGGACAGCTTTACTTAGGGTTAAGGGGTTATGGTGTTTGTTTAGATTGTTTCAAGGTCTCTCTTTCTCCACCTATAAACCAACCTACCCTGAAGTGCCTGTAGAAGACACCAAGTTTTGCCGTACATCCCTGGACAGCGACATCTAAGACTCAAGCCTGCATTTCTCTGTAGAGGAATTGAGGCTTTCTTTCTTTTTCTTTTCGTTTTTAGTAAGCTGTGTCCTCCAGATATTAAACCCTTCCCAGTTTCATCAGTTGTATTACATCACCCTGAGTATTTTGATTGTTAAACTTAACTCACCAAGACTGGGGAGAGAGGCCAGAAGTTCCAAACATATGCTCCAGTCAGACTAATAGTGATGAAGACTTTTTGTGTTTCTAAAATTCCTGTGTCCTGTCTGCAGCCCAGCCGGTGGTAGACGCTATTCTTGCTACGCATGACCTCCGCTGCCTGGCCCTGGATGGCAACACGCTTGGGGTGGAGGCTGCACGGGTCATTGGGGATGCCCTGGCTGCCCATCCTGAGTTTGAGCGAGCCCACTGGAAGGACCTTTTCACGGGCCGCCTCAAGTCAGAAATTCCCGATGCCCTGGTATGTCTGGGTGTTGCTTGTCAGTTGATTACTTATTACAAGTACCTTTAGTGAGAATCTCTTCCCCATGCACTGGTTGATGTGTCATTACTAATATCATTGGACTGTTAAAAGGTGTTTTTTTTTTTTTTTTTTTTTTTTACATTACAAGGGCACTGGCCAAGGGCAAACACAGTGTTGGAAAAAAAAAAAATCCCGCTGGTTGCCAGGCCCTGTTAAAAGAAAAGTAGAAAGAGAAAAAACAGAAAAATCTAAAAGGAGGGTCCAGTTAACGTAAGAGGTGTCTTGACACTCCTCTTTTGAAAGAGTTTAAGTCATAGGCAGGTGGAAATACAGACACAGGTAGAGAGTTCCAGAGTTTACCAGTGTAGGGAATGAAGGAGTGAAGATACTGGTTAACTCTTGCATTAGGAAGATGGACAGAATAGGGATGAGAAGAAGTAGAGAGTCTTGTGCAGCGAGGCCGCAGGAGGGGAAGGCATGCAGTTAGCAAGTTCAGAAGAGCAGACAGCATGAAAACAGCGGTAGAAGACAGATAAAGATGCAACATTGCGGCGGTGACTTAAAGAATCAAGACAGTCAGTTAGAGGAGAAGAGTTGATAAGACGAAAAGCTTTAGATTCCACCTTGTTTAGTAAAGCTGTGTGTGGATCCCCCAGACATGAGAGCCATACTCCATACACGGGCGGATAAGGCCCTTGTACAGAGCAAGCAGCTGGGAGGGAGAGAAAATGGACGAAGACGCCATAGGACACCTAACTTCTTGGAAGCTGATTTAGCAAGAGTAGAGATGTGAAATTTCCAGTTTAGATTTTTAGTGAAGGATAGACCGAGTGTGTTTAATGTAGAGGAGAGGGAAGTTGAGTGTTATTGAAGAAGAGAGGATAGTTGTCTGGAAGGTTATGTCGAGTAGATAGTTGTAGAAATTGAGTTTTGAGGCATTGAACAAAACCAGGTTTTCTCTGCCCCAATCAGAAACAAGTGAAAGATCAGAAGTTAGGCGTCCTATAGCATCTCGCCTTGAGTCATTTAATTGTTGTTGGGTTGGGCGTCTGTTGAACGCTGTTGAATAATGCAGGGTGGTATCATCAGCATAGGAGTGGATAGGGCATTGAGTCAGATTTAGGAGATCATTGATGAATAATAGAAAGAGAGTGGGTGATAGGACAGAACCCTGTGGAACACCACTGTTGATAGTTTTAGGGAAGAACAGTGACCGTCTACTACAGCAGCAATAGAACGATCGGAAAGGAAACTGGAGATGAAGGTACAGAGAGAAGGATAGAATCCGTAGGAGGGTAGTTTAGAAATTAAAGATTTGTGCCAGACTCTATCGAAGGCTTTCGATATGTCAAGGCCGACAGCAAAGGTTTCACCGAAGTCCCTAAAAGAGGATGACCAAGATTCAGTTAGGAAAGTAAGAAGATCACCAGTAGATCTGCCTTTACGGAAACCATACTGGCAATCAGAGAGAAGGTTGTGAACTGATAGATGCCTCATTATCTTCCTATTAAGGATAGACTCAAAGGCTTTAGAAAGGCAGGAAATCAAAGCTATAGGGCAGTAGTTAGAAGGATTGAAGTGGTCACCTTTTTTAGGGACAGGTTGAATGTGAGCTGGTATATTTATAAAGCAGTTATTAGTGTTGCTTTGTGTACCTGTTTTAGTCTGAATTTCAAACCGTTTCCTTATATAGTATTTTATCCCACAGAGGCACCTGTTTTCGGGACTGGTGAGGGCTGGAGCAAAGCTAAAGGAACTGGACCTGAGCCACAATGCCTTGGGACCAGTGGGTGTGGAGGGCATGGTGGACTTCATGTCTTCCCCTGTCTGTTACTCCCTCGAGGTGGGTTTGGATTTCCTTTGGTTTGTGTTACCAATGATTTCCCTCACTGGCACTGTTTTCAAGGGCCATATATTAGTGGTCAGGTTCTTACAATAATTACTATCTAGCTATGGGGCAGAATTCTTATTAAACTGTCAGTTATATCATGAAAATAGCTAAAAGCTTCCACTAATTTTTAAGAATGTTGAAATAAAGCACCCAAGCATTTGAGAGTATGGACTTAGAAGACATTTTAGAATTTACTTGAAGAAAATAGGTCTCTGCTCATTTATATGTCATATGAAAAATACATATTGGAAATAGAAAACATGAGGATTGTGGTGAATGCAATACCCAACACTTCCTTTATGGTGTTCCCAGTCTCGTGTATACTACAGCATGAGACATCTTAATGTGACAAAAAAGGCATAACTGGATCAATTTGTCTGGCAAACTCCTCTCAGTTTAAAAGTACTTATACAAATACTCAACCTCCAAAAATCCTAGTACAGGTGATGCTTGCTCAACGAAAACTCGTTAAACGAATTTTCGCTCATACAAAATTCATGTTTTACTAACCCCTTGTGTGCTTATACAAACTTGCTTTGAGTTTACGAATGTTCAAACTCCCCACCTGGTGCGCTGGTGGTGCCAGAGATGTGTACCAGGCGGTTCCACAATAACAATGTAAACAAACGCTCTCATTCTCGCTATCCGCTTTGCCAGTCTGCCTGCAATCCATGTTTTTCATAATTTTTGCATCAGTTTCTTGCTATAAGAGCTGTACTGTAGTATGCATTATCTTTATTGTAGTATTATTGATTAATAATTAATTTGCGAGAGGGAAGGGAAAAATCTTGGTAGCCTATTGCCTGTGAATCATGTAGACGTGAGAAAACTGATGCAGGATCGCTGCTCTATTAGAATTAGCTATGCTTGATATAGCGTATACGTATGGTAGAGCCTGTGGGTTATGGTACAGGACAGTTCACCAGAAATACCAAATCATTTATGTTGGAAAATGTTTAAGGTTCCTTCTCATTGAAAAAATCATAACAATCTTGTAGCCCTTCCAAAGTCACCTCTACCCATGCCAGGGCCATCCACTTCAAAATCTTTGGAATAAAATAAACACAGTGTATGTACATGTATGTATGTATGTGCTTTTTCATTGGCTCTATGTGTGCTACCGTATTTATTATTTCCTTTTGTACTTTAATAGAGTGAATGCAATACTGTTTTGACTGAAGAATCTTATGTCTAGGAATGTAACTGCTATTTGTTTATTGCTCTAGTTATTTGCTATAGAAATTTTCTCTATATGAAGGGATTTTTAGGAACCTAACCCTTTTGTATAGCGGAGATCACCTGTAAAATCAAGTTACCTTGGGATTTTCATAACATTAGAAAAATAACTAGATTATTATTAGATTAGTTATGATCAACGAGAGTACCTCTTTATTTCAATACTTTTAGGAGATACGTCTGGACAACAATGGGCTAGGCATCAAGGGTGGCACCATGTTGGCCCAGTCCCTTCTCAAGCTGGTAGAGAATGCCAAGGCTGCCAACACTCCTCTAAAGCTGAAGGTGAGCTGCCAGAACCTTCCAGATGTCCTGCTTTTATTATCTAGTTGATTGTCATTATGAATTTTTTTGATGTGATGGATGTCATTTGTCCTGTTTGTTCAAGCTGCAGCATTTTCCTATCAACTGTTTTGGCTCTGTGTATTTTAAGATTCCCTTATGTATCCATATATGCATTTTTATTAGAGATGTACCGATACCAAAATTTTGGCCGATTCTGATACCGATACCACCTAATTGGGCCGATACCGATACTACTACTTATAGTGATTACTGCACTGGACACCAGGATGAGTTGGTGGACGGCGAGCATTATCAGATGGGAGGCTTTGTTTTGGGGGATGCTGTAAGTCCTAAGAACGTTTGTGAAATAGGAGCAATTCTAGAAGCTTTTTGAAGCCATTTGCAAAGGTAAATTACTCAGTAATTGGAATGAATATCTTCTCAGTCATCTGATTCTTGTCAGTTATTTTAAATTCTTACTTCTTACTCCTTTAGCGACCATTTGGTCTTCTGCATTTTCATTAATTTTTTATTGACGATATTTTGGCAATCAAAAATATTTTTTAAATTATTAAAATATTAAAACAAACACAAAATATTAGCAAAAGAAACTCATTTTGTTGTGTATGTTTCTCTTTAATTAAATCTGACATCCTTTGATATTAATTCATTAGACATTAGTAGACCAATTCAGAAACATGAGATTTCACCTAATCTTTTCAATTAAATAGAAAAAAAGTTTAGTTTATTCTAAATTTCTAGGTTGTGGCCTATTACCACAGAAAACAGTATTCTATGACATACGGTAATCACCACGAAAACTTAATACGCCATATTATATTAATTTGGTATCATCAATATCTTATATCGAATATATCACTAAATACCAAATTCCTTTTAGGTATCGGAAGTATCGGCATAAAATAAGCCTATACCGATGCTGATACCCAAAAAAATGGGCCGATACCACCGATTCCAATGTACCGATGCATCGGTACATCTCTAACTTTTATAAGTAATAATTTAAATGGTAGTAGCTTTACAGTGCCAATAACTATCATGATTAATAATATTTATTGACATTACAAATGGACATAACTACATTATCATTTTTAGTGTTATTTTTGTTACTAGATGTGGGATATTTTGTGCCATGATCGTATGTGTAAAGAATTTTTATATTTAGAATTCTTGACAAAAGGTTGAGAATGTAAATTAGATAATGTATGTTTCCACTCATCATGTGTTTTTTGACATGTGTTTCATTGGTGAATCAGGTGTTCATCTCAGGACGTAACAGGCTTGAGAATGAAGGTGCAGAGATGTTTGCCAAGTTCTTCAAAGCAGTGGGCACCCTGGAGCACGTAGCCATGCCCCAGAATGGCATATTCCATGTGGGCATAGCTGCTCTTGCTTCTGCCCTCAGTATGAATCCTAACCTAAGGATAATCAACCTTAATGACAAGTGAGGCAGATTTCATGTTTGAGTTACTTTTTCTGTGTTCCATCACCAGTGGCTATCTGGCACCAGTAACGATTGCAGTAAAGAAGCTTAAAGCTTCTTTAGGGTCATCATTTCATTAAGGGTACTGGCTGTGTGTTTTTTTTAGCTGAGGTAAATATCATTGTGTTGAGAGGTGACCTGAGTGTGGATACTCATTTACAGCTTAGTTGTCTCTGTGGATTGTGTTCAAGGTAATATGTTGACTGACTTATTAGATCCTGCTACTTGGTCCATTACATTCTTAAGAACCATATGAGGAGTGAGTGCATTAAATGGTCTTTTGCTCACTGCAGCACCTTCACCCCCAAGGGAGCAAAGGCCATGGCAGAGAAATTGCTCACCATGCATAATCTGGAGGTTATTGACTTTGGTGACTGTTTGTTGAAGACAGCAGGTGCCAAGTACATTGCCAATGCTGTGATAGATATCCACACCAAGCTGCAGGTTGGCTTATTTTTTATTTTTTGTCAAGTGAAACATAATCATGCCGTCATGTCCATTTTAAGGAGATATTTAAGAATGTTTTGATGTGCTTAAGGAAATATTTAAGAGTGTTTTGATGTGCTTAAGGAGATATTTAAGAATTTTTGATGTGCTGATTATTTTGTTATGATAAAGCCTGTTATTATTGAGGGTGGCAATAAAGGTTTGACAATGATCTACAGGAGCTGCGTATGGACAGCAATGAGATAGGAGTGAATGGAGGTCTGGCGGTGGCCAATGCAATGGTCAACAAGGACAATCTCAAGGTTCTCAACTTAGATGGGAATCAGTTTGGTAAGTGGTGGGATTTGCATATTTTCTTTAGTGGTGTTAGGAAGTCACGGGGAGGAACCATCCTCTTTGTGTCACACTGGCTACTGTAGACCAGTATGACTTGGTATGGATCCTAATCCTGCTTTAGATTTTCTATACAATTGTTGTATGTCAAACAATATTACAAATGGGAAATATAATATCTATGTCTTTTCTATTTGTCATGCCTGCTACCAGTATGCTTATTTTCATAGGTATACTTTGAGCTACAAATATGCTAGAACTTTAGATGACTAGAACACATTTTCTTTATAAGACATTGAATATATTTCTGACATGCTTAACTTGCTGTTTTATGCTTTTCTCTAGCCTATGCGTAGGATACAGCATCCAAACTGCTCTTTGTTTTTTTGCATGAATAAGTCTTGAAGGTTAGCTGTGTAGTGGTCAGTGTTTGAGGGGTCATTGTTTCAGGGGCGGAAGGGCGAGAGAACATTGTCATTGTTCTGCAAGACATTGGGCGCCTTGACTGCCTGGAGACTCTGGAGAATGATGAGAACTCTGCCAGTGAGGATGAGGACACAGAAGATGAGGAGGAGGACAGTGGTGATGATGAGGAAGAGGAAGACAATGATATTCAAGAATTGGAGCCATCTGGTGTGAGTCCCTTGAAGCGGGCAGATGCAGTAATCCAGCCAGTCAGGGTGAGGCGTTGATCTTTACTTTTAAGTCTTGTCCAGAGAATCATGAATCTGTCATGGATATTGTCTTTACTCAAGTCCTGGTGGATCATGGATCTTGAGGCATCTTTTTTATTTAATTCTTAGGCTTAAATTCCAAGGTCTTACAAAGCACCGCCCACTTGACAACTAAAAACATCAGAGTTGCCAAGGAAAAGGTGTTGTACTGTTCATTGGTGACATGACCATCACAGAGATCACAGCAGCCTTAACAACTCTTGAAATTTATGCTGTTTAGAAGTGAATAGCAAAAAGGAATGTGTCTAAAAATGCTTGTTTCCTAAGCACTTGTGAATACAGGGAGTCCTCGGGTTACGACGGTCTCAACTTACGATGTTTCGTGGTTACGAACACGCCCATAAAAGCGTAAAAAATAATATAAGGCGTCATTCTGTCTTACGTGGTTTAGCGTCGTAAGCGACGTAAACAAACATGAACTCGTTTTGGGCGCGCGGCGGAAGAATACGCTTTGTTGCGGTTGTAGGGCGAGGAAGATGGCGTCTCAAGTCTCTGTACATACGCCATTTTGGTTGTTTACACCGTCTCTCTCTCTCTCTCTCTCTCTCTCTCTCTCTCTCTCTCTCTCTCTCTCTCTCTCTCTCTCTCTCTCTCTCTCTCTCTCTCTCTCTCTCTCTCTCTCTCTCTCTCTCTCTCTCTCTCTCTCTCTCTCTCTCTCTCTCTCGGTTATGGCTCCCAAGCGTAAGGCAGACTCTTCTGATGGTAGTGCATCAAAGAAGAGAAAGGCCATCACCATGGAAGTTAAAGTGGACATTATAAAGAGATCACAAAGGGAGAAACACCAACAAACATTGGCGGTCGCCTTAGTCGTTCCACTGTGGCTACCATCATCAAAGATAAAGAGCGCATTATGGAACATGTGAAAGGATCTGCTCCTATGAAAGCGACAGTGATAACCAAGCAGCGTAGTGGTCTAATTATTGAGATGGAAAGATTATTGGTGCTTTGGTTGGAAGAACAAAATCAACGGCGTATTCCAGTGAGCCTTATGGTGATTCAGGAGAAGGCGAAAAGATTGTTTGAGGCACTGAAAGAAGAAAAGGGGGAAGGAAGTGAAAGTGAAGAGTTTGTGGCTAGTAGGGGTTGGTTTATGCGATTTAAGGCTCGGGCCAATTACCATAACCTTAAGGTGCAAGGTGAAGCTGCTAGTGGTGATGAGAAAGCAGCAAGTGAATTTCTTAAAGCGTTGGCTGAGATAATTAAGGAGGGGGATTATTCTGCTCAACAAGTGTTCAACGTGGATGAGACAGGCTTATTTTGGGAGCCTATGCCTGACCGCACTTACATTGCCAAGGAGGAAAAGTCAGCACCAGGTCATAAAGCCAGTAAGGACAGGCTAACTTTACTTTTTGGGGGAAATGCTGCTGGCGACTTCAAACTGAAGCCCTTGCTTGTGTATCAGGCTGAAAATCCAAGGGCACTCAAGGGCATTTGGAAGGCAAATAAGGCATGGGTGACACTTGCGGTGTTTGAGGACTGGTTCATCAACTATTTTGTGCCAAGTGTGGAGTGGTATTTGGCCTCCAAGGGTATCCCTTTTAAGGTGTTGCTAGTGCTGGACAATGCCCCTGGACACCCTGCCCACCTGGGAGACTTTAACCCTAATGTCAAGGTGGTTTACCTTCCACCTAATACCACGGCCCTGTTACAGCCTATGGACCAAGGAGTGATAGCTTCATTCAAGGCCTACTACCTCCGAAGGACAATTGCTATGGCTTTACAGGCAACTGAAACCAAGAAGAATTTGACCCTAAAAGACTTTTGGAAATCCTACAACATCCTTGATGCCGTGAAGAACATTGCTGATTCCTGGGAGGAGGTTAAGCAAACAAACATGAATGGTGTTTGGAAAAAACTGTGTCCTCAATTTGTGGGTGATTTCCATGGGTTTGAGAACACAGTTCAGCATGTTATTAAGAATGTTGTTGCCCTGAGTAAGGAAACTGATTTGGAGATGGATGTTGATGATGTTACAGAGCTGCTGGAATCTCATGGAGAGGAGTTATCTGCTGAGGACCTGATACAACTGGAGAAGCAGATCATAGAGGAAGAAGAAGCACCCACCCCAGAGCCTAGGGCTTTCACAAGGCAGGGCTTGGCAAGAGGTTTTGCTGAGATGCATCAAGCGTTGGCAACTTTTGAGGCTATGGATCCCAACTTTGAAAGATTCACTAAGGTTTCCAGAGGTATCATGGATTTGATGCAATGTTACAAGGAGATCTTGGATGAGAAGAGGTTGCTCTCTGTTCAGACTAACCTGGAGCAGTATTTTAAGAAGGTAGAGAGGCCTGCAACAGATCCTGTACCCTCTACCTCAGCTGCCTCTACTACTCCAGACTCACCTGCCCCAGAATCTCCAGCACCTGAATGTTCTGCCTCACCTCCAGGCTCACCTGCCCCAGTTTCTCCAGCACCTGGAGGTTCTGCCTCACCTCCAGACTCACCTGCCCAAGCATCTCCAGCACCTGAAGGTTCTGCCTCTCTTGATTCACCAGCCCCAGTATCTCCAGCACCTTCTGCAGCTTCCTGTACACAATAAGCCTGTCTCTCCCTCCCTTGCAATGCCTCCTTCCAGTGTGCAAGCCAACCGAAGGAATAAAGGTATGATTTTTTTTTTTTTTTTTTTTTTTTTCCCCCGATGTTCCGACTTACGCCGAAATTCAGGTTACGACTCATGTCAGGAACGGATCAACATCGTAACCCGAGGATTCCCTGTACTAAAATAAGATGCCCTTGGTCAATAGTCTTCTATCCATGGATTAATTTATTCTATTAAAGTATTGCATTCTTAATTATTATTCATGTTTCAGGGCTCAGCAGCTGAGTTCAGGGCACAGCCAACAGCAGCACGCCTCTTGGGTCTGGGAAATTCTGGTCCCTCACAGCTGGTGGAGGAGGCAAGGCGGCTGTCTGAAGGATCTCAGGAGGAGTTTGTCTTCCACTGCTTTGGTCTCCTGATGCGCGCTGCTTCCCTCGCCACTTCCAACAACAAACAGGTAGATATGGAAGATGCTTATTTCTTGTACCAGACATGAATGGCTATTTGAGGTAAGCCAGAATGTTTGTGATAAATCCTAGAGGACATTTCTGGGTAATGGTTTTCATATGTTAAGTTGTGTAAAGTGTACTTTAATGGGGAAGTGTATCTTACATTATGCATTTTGAAACATAGAAGTTTTTCTTTGGTCTTGTTTAAGAATGATTGATTAACATTTGTATAGGAGATCTAGAAAAAAATGTATAGACTAAACTAAACTAAATGATAATCCTGATTTGTAGATTTACAATATATAAAAAAGTTACAGGGAACATAAATTCTTTGTAAATGTTCTATCATTAGATGGGAATTAACTTTAATGATAGGACAAAAACTGATGTTTCTTTACTGCTTCATTGGTGTCAGGTACAAGAGGCAGTGAAGACTACCACTGACCAGCTTACCCAGGCAATCTTTTCTGAAAACCCAGAAGATCTCTCCTCTGTTGCCACCAACTCCCTGCTCATCCACCTTGGTCTCATCAAGTGTGAGGTGAGAACAACACTGATAGGGAGTCATAAGTTTCTTGCTTACCTTGTTATATGTAGGCATATATTTTTTTTTATAATTTTCTTCAGACATTATTTTTTTCCTTTTATCACTCATATTGCTTTTTTTTAGAGATGTACCGATACCAAAATTTTGGCCGATTCCGATACCGATACCAATACCACCTAATTGGGACGATACCGATACTACTACCGATACCACCGATACCGATACTACTACTTATAGTGATTACTGCACTGGACATCAGGATGAGTTGGTGGACGGCGAGCGTTATCAGATGGGAGGCTTTGTTTAGGGGGATGTTGTGGGTCCTTCTAAGAACGTTTGTGAAATAGGAGCAATTCTAGAAGCTTTTTTGAAGCCATTTGCAAAGGTAAATTACTCAGTAATTGGAATGAATATCTTCTCAGTCTTCTGATTCTTGTCAGTTATTTTAAATTCTTACTTCTTACTCCTTTAGCGACCATTTCGTCTTGTGCATTTTCATTATTAATTTTATTGACGATATTTTGGCGATCAAAAATATTTTTAAATTATTAAAATTGTAAAACAGACAAAATATTAGCAAAAGAAACTCATTTTGTTGTGTATGTTTCTCTTTAATTAAATCTGACATCCTTTGATATTAATTCATTAGACATTAGTAGACCAATTCAGAAAAATGAGCTTTCACCTAATCTTTTCAATTAAATAGAAAAAAGTTTAGTTTATTCTAAATTTCTAGTGTATTGCTATGATCTTAAATAATTAATATGCAACAAATTATACACAATGCACATGATTACAAAACAGAATCGTTACTTTCTTAGTTATGGAATTTTTACATCCTTAGGTTAACACAAGTAATTCAAAAATTAAACTTGCATTAAAATTAATATACATATATAATTCGAGCTTCCACCTATTCCAGTATGATCTCTCGGAAAAGGCTAGCACTAGCACTGTTAATTGTAAATCAAATAAGAATATGCTGTTATTTACAATAATGCAAAATGCCTAACTATATATATATATATATATATATATATATATATATATATATATATATATATATATATATATATATATAGATAGATAGATAGATATATATATATATATATATATATATATATATATATATATATATATATATATATATATATATATATATATATATATATATATATATATATATATATATATATATATATATATATATATATATATATATATATATATATATATATATATATATATATATATATATATATATATATATATACCAAATCATTTTGTTGGATTCTCAATATCTGAAGTTTGACATTCTTAGATTATGGTTCAAAAACATGAGCTTTTCACCTGTGTGAACTTTGTGTGGGTGGAGGAGCAGCGTCTGACTGAGAGACAGTGAGAATGCGTGGTGACTCATGACCGACCGTGTGACAGGATGCCGGAGTTCAGCCTATACACGTTTCATAGACGTCCAATTTAGAACTTGTGGCTTATTACCACAGAAAACAGTATTCTATGACATACGGTAATCACCACGGAAACTTAATATGCTGTATTATATTAATTTGGTATCATCAATATCTTATATCGAATATATCACTAAGTAGTAAATTCCTTTTAGGTATCGGAAGTATCGGCATAAAATAAGCCGATACCCAAAAAATGAGCCGATACCGCTGATTCCGATACCGATGCATCGGTACATCTCTACTTCTTTTCTTTTCTTGTATTATAAACTCTTTCCAAGATGACAAATGGATTTGAAAATGGTTAATAATTCTGGGAGGAGATGTAGTTTGAATATGTAAATAGTTTTGAGATATGAAAAACTAAAACTAGATTATCATGCTTTTCATTATAAATTTGATTTTCTGGCATATACTAAACAACTGTTGTTATACAATTTTGTTTCAGGCATTATAAAAATATTTTGCAAATTTCTCAATAACTAATTTTTTGCTTTCTTCTGACATATTACTGTTTTCATGACACTTTTCTCTTTTTATTTTCTCTTTCCAGGAAAGCAAACAGTACTAAAATTAGTTAAGAAGTGGGAGATGTATTTTGAACTTTTCATCAATGGAGTTATCATTTTATCAGTTACTGGGCAATAAATTTGTCACCAGTTATCCATTATCGATTATCACCAATAAGGTTCTCATTGTTGATTTATTGGTTATTGTGATTTTTTCCCCATTATTGCTCCCATTTATAATTATTTTATCTTCATCATTTGGAAATTTGACTTTGTTATGATTAACAGAATTTATAATGTTCTTACAGGTATGCCAAACAAGCATAATTAATGGACTCCTTCCATCTTCCTTTCACCTCCAGGACAAAAAATTCAAGCTGGAGTGGGACCTGCGGGGCTGCCTTCTCACCCTGGCAGCCATTGTGAAGCACCCCACCTTTCCGGACCACACTAAGAATGCCCTGCAGCTGTTCCTTTCCAGGTGAGTGGACATGTAGAATTGGTAGCACTGTTCATTATTCTGGCTGGTACTACATTGAAATATGTTCGGCTCTGAATTGGAGAGAGTGAGCAAATGGGTAAAGATGGACAGATAGATTTTTTTCATTCATTTATTTACTTTTCAAAACAGACTGTTCAAGGACTAAAAGTGGCTCAAAATCACTTATAATGCTGCTTCTAGAAAAGAAAAATCAGAATATGCAGAAGAAAAATTTTATGTATTGCAATAATACTTATTTGAAATAGTTTAAGTCATAGACAGGAAGGGATACAGAAATGGGAAGAAAATAAGAGTTCACCATTGGTAGTGGTGAAAGAATTAAGATCCTGGTTAACTCTACCATGAGTAAGGTGGACAGAATAAGAATGCAAGAATGAGAGTAAGTAGGAAATTATGCAATGTGGGAGTAGGGAAGTTCAGAAGAGTAGTAACTATGGAGGTAACAGTGGGATATAGTATGTGAAGCAACATTTTGAAAGTGAGAGAGAATCAAGACAGTCTGTGTGAGGAGAATGAACTAGGCTAAAAGTTCTTGACCAAATTTGTCTAGGAAGGCTGGGCTGTGAGTTGAGATTTTGCACGTATGGGAGGAGGAAAAGTAGTGGCAGAGTTGGCACAGAAAGCTTGATTGATGGAAAATGTTTTAGCAAGAGAAGACAAGAAATTTGTAGCCCAGATGTTTTGTTAAGCACAGTCCAAGTATGTTTGTTGTAGAGGAAGAGAAGAGTTAAGTGACACTGAAGAAAAAAGATAGTTGTTTGTAAGGCTGTGTTAAATAAATGGAAAAGGAAATTTGAGTTTTAAGGTATTGAACAAAAGTTTGCTCCGTCCTAGATTTAAATGATAGGAAGGTCAGATGTTTGGTGTTTTATACACCTGTGTGATCTAGTAAGTTTCCTGCTGAGCTGGATGTCTGGCAAGTGTCACTGAGATGTGCTTGGTAGTCATCAGTATAGAAGCGAATAGTACAAAGTTGCCTAAGAAGATAATTTAAAGATTAAGAATTAGAAGATTGATAGGACAAATTGTTTATTTGGAATTGAATGAGTGATAGGACAAAGGTCTGTGGAGGAACACTATAAGTTTAGGAAAAACAATGGCCTTCTATCACTGCTGCCATAGAGCAGCCATAAATGAAACTTGAAATTAAAGGTGAAGAAAGATTGATGGAAATTTAGAAATCTATGTTAGAGTTAAATTCACTGTTAATGAGAGAACAAAAGGAAGCAGAAGGGACACAAGAAGAATCAACAGCTTTGTTGTTTGATCAGTGTAAAAATATTTAGTCTTTTTTTCGTCTGTCCTTTGTTGAATTGATCAGATTTTTGGTTCTTTCCAGACCTAACTCCAAGATTGATGCTTATGTGCAAGAAAAGCACAGGCTCATGACAGCCATTTTCCAATAAAGAACTGGCAGTTAGTCACAGCAGGTGTTTGATGGTGTACTACAGGGAGTGGGAATACCTTTTGTTTACCTCTTTATAAGCTCATTGATTTTTTATCTATTATTGGAAGAAGGATTACTGGGCAATCTTCTCTCCAGTTGACACATTTACTGTTCTGTGATTCATGTAGCTCTTCCGAGTCTCTCTTTCATGCATCTCGGCTTTTGTTGCCACAGGAGGGAACTTGACATGTAAAATAAGACAAAGTGTGTAAAGATTTAACATGAAGTTATATTTTTGAAGATTTTCTTAAATTTACTTTTAACTTGAGTTTTACTATGGTAAGAAAACCAAAATGAATTGGTTTTTGTTTTATTGACATTCTATGTGTGGTAATGGTCATCAAGTATGTGTTGTACAGGTCCTTCTTAAGTAATGAGGTTATTTTTGTATGTTGTGACCTAAGGAACTTTACTTAGGTGAGAGTAGCTGAACCCTGAATAGCCAGTGAACAGAATGGAATGGAATGGAATGGAATCTGTGAAGTCACCAATGAAATGTATATTTATGTTCTTCAGCTATTTTCATTTGTTTCTCTCTCTCTCTCTCTCTCTCTCTCTCTCTCTCTCTCTCTCTCTCTCTCTCTCTCTCTCTCTCTCTCTCTCTCTCTCTCTCTCTCTCTCTCTCTCTCTCTCTCTCTCTCTCTCTCTCTCTCCATACATCTCGTCCCATGTTTAAAAATTATTGATAGTGACCAGGTAGTGAATTACAACATTTATGTAATATTGTAATTAATACAATTCAATTTATATAATTCTGAGTGGAAATCCAAACATAGTGAGGAAAGTTTCTTTAAAATTTTTTGAGGATGTGATTGTTAAGTGTTAATATTCATCATTATTTTTTTTGTTTACTTCAACTTGCTGCCAACAGACAACCCACAGTGAGCCATTATAAGTTCAAATTAGCATTATTATTTAAGTCACATTTCAGGTAAGTATATCTAGATTTTTTTTTTCTCCCTGATCTTTATTTTCTTTTCTTCAATTGCCAAAAAGCTTCGGATGCCTAAGAAATATTAATGAGATTTTTTTTAGATACAATAAAAAAATTCTCTTACTGTGATTCCTGCTTGTGTCTTACTTATTATGCCTTACTGTTAAGGAGAGCTCTGAAAACAAAGATATTACCTTAATTAACGTGACTGCTAAGGACATTTGTTACTTTAGTGAGATTGTAAAGAAAACATTTTTTTTTTTTTTTTTTTTTTTTTCTTCCAGGGTAGGACTGGCCAAGGGCAACAAAAAAAAATCAGAAAAGAAAAAAGGCCCACTCAGTTTACTTACAGAGCTGATAGCCGAAGGACGGGGGCAAATATCTTGAAATCTCCCTCTTAAATTAAGTCAGTCAGGAAATTTAGAAATACAGACACAAGCAAGGAATTTCAGTTGACCAGAGAAAAGTGTGAAAGATTGAGAGTACTGATTAACTTTCATTAGAGAGCTGGACAGAATAGGTTAGCAGTTATCCTTCAAAAGTATGCTCTAGATCCCCACCACCATTGATGTGTCTTGAGTGATGTTCCTGTAGACAACTTAATGATTAATACCAGGCGGCACGTGAATATTTGAATGACTCCATTGCGCCCTTTTCTGTGAGGGATCTTTCAAAACAATACTTCAGATTCGCCAGATTTTTACTATGTAGCTTCCATTTATTTGATTGGTTAGGACACGATACTGTAGGGAGCTATTTAAACCTTCAGACACTAAAGACTTTGATTGACCTCATGTTTTTAGCCAGAGGGTTGGATGCACATAAACTTGATCTTTGACCTTTGTGCTGACAGACTGTTCAGTGGGGTGCAAGGATTTGACCAATCTGTATTATTCAGTTACCTTTCTTTTTCATGTAAGGGAGAAAGCTGACCAGGTGAAACAAAAACGATTAATAAAAAAGGCCCACTGAGATGCCAGTCCCCAAGGGTAATTGAGTTCACTAAAGGAATGAGATACATGTCTTGAAATTTCCCTCTTATGTGAGTTCAAATAATAGACAGATGGAGATACAAAAGCAGGCAGAGAGTTCCAGAGTTTACCGGAGAAAGGGAAGGAAATGTGACCAGAATTCACGGATTTGACCAACGGTGTGAATCACATTGACATTATATCAATTTAGGGAGAAAAAATATAACCATCCCTCCATTCCGTCTCTCAATCACTTCGCAGTATAATCGTAACTAAATCTCTGGGCTCTAAACTCCTCAACTCAGAAGCCACGTAACTTCTCGGTCAAAGCTGTGTATGCGCTCCACTCGCAGCCGCCACTTGCTTGAGCTTTGGTGTTTGCCTTACGTAGGTTCCCCTTCATCTAACTCGTGACGGCTGGTCGAGTAGCGTTGGTGGAATATATACTTGACGCTGCTGCCTCACCACTGATCCTGCCTCATCGAAGTAATGCAGGGAAAGCCGAAATGTAGCGCACAAACACGGTAGCGGTAAAGTGTGACGCCGATATGTGGAAATGTTAGCATGACGAGGTGTAATTCTAGCCGTGTTTAGCTGAATAGGTTTTGTGTTTATGTGTTCGTTCTACTACCATTTTCTTTGGGGGCCATTCGTGTTGTTTATCAGCAGAGGAGAGTTTAGCTTCGTGTTTAGAAGTGTTCTTCCTCCCCTTGATCTAGTAGCAAAGTATTTTAATTAGGCCAACAAGTCGTGCGGAAGACAAGAGGTAGTGCATTCCATCCCCTCGCATCGCTATCTCCTTAATTCTCCCTCCTCTTCGTCTATTCTATTCCTTTAAATCTCTCTTTATCTACCATTACTTTCTCTTATCACATCTACCATTTCCTTCGCTTCACAGTCTCTCTTTTTACTTCATAGTTCCTTCTCTAAAGCACTCATCGCTTTTTTTTTTCTCTATCACTTTGATTCTCCAAATATTCTCTTCATATTCCTCAACGTGTTTCTCCCTCCGGCTTTCCCATCGCAGCCACAACCCGTCGCTTCCCATCCTCTCCCTTTCCAGACGTTCTCTCTCCTTATTCCCAAACGAAAGACGTTCCCCCCATCCACTGTTTCCGTTCACTTCCATAGCATTTGCTCTTCAATACCCATTTCCTCCGCCCCTCTGCCACCTCCCATCACCGCCATTTCTCTAGCTTCTGTCTCGCAGCCTTCCTTCCTACATATTCTCCCCAAACAACTCTTATTCCAAATCTCGCAGAGTCTTTCCTCCCCGCTGGTCTCCCCCTTTCTGCTCTCCCAAACACCAGAAATAGTCATCGTAGTCGGCTATATTGGCAAATTCTCCCAATAACAAATTTCCTCCTCCATTTCCCGATAGTAGGGACGCGGGCCGATATAGCTGGCCTGGGAAGATTGTCGTGATATTACTGTTGACATTACTGATACCACCAATTTGCACCGGAAAATCATATTTCGCGGTGTCGTTTTTCTTGATGTTACTTCACGTGTTGGTTCATTAACTCGCTCTCTCTGAGGTGCAAGGAAGGAACGAGAAGCATTTTGCGTTGTTATTTAGTTGTTTTGTCTTTTTTTTTTTTTTTTTTTTTTTTTTTTTACGTCTTTTTGAGGAGGAGAGAGAGAGAGAGAGAGAGAGAGAGAAGAGGTGACAGTAGATGAAAGTGTGTTTGTCACTCATCAGCAAGGAAAAAAATGCGGTTTTGTTTATTCAAATGATGCAGTGTAACTTTTTCCTTTGTGTGTGTAAGCATAATGGAGTATACTTTCGTTGTTTTTACGTATTTTTCCTCTTTCCTCACTTCCTCTGGTCTTGAAGGTGAGGTGTTGGTGTTGGAGGTGGTGGAGATGACGTGCATTGTTTAGCTTGAAGATTAATTACCAGAGGAAAGAGTAAGAAACTTAATTCGGAACAAGCGTATCTACTCCTGTCCGTCCGTCTGTCTGTCTGTCCGCGTATCTGTCCGGTTCGGGTACGCTCGGCGAGGTGATTAACGTCTGTAATCCGGCGTGAACGACCCTCTTCTCCCTTTCCGTCACGGGCCGGAAGAAAGTAAACAGCATAATTACGAGGGACGAGAAGAGGGAGGGCGAGAGGGGATTAAAGAAAGGGAGGGGGAGGCTGCGAGTCGAGGCGGGCGAAGACGCCTGAGGAGAAGAGGATGAGGTGATAAACAGGGCGAGGAAGAGGAAGAAGAGGCGGCATGTTGCATTGTTGAGTGCAAGGCCAGTGCCGCAATGAGTAACACGATAACAAAAGGAGAGAAAACAGGATATTAGATGAAAAGGAAGAATAATATAGATGAAAACTGATAAGCGGCAAAGTTAAAGCAGCGAACGAAATGAAATGAGAGAGAAAGGAAACAGGGACCAAAGTGGAATTGGGAGGCGCTGAGGCGAGGATCCTTCTGGAGTCTGGTAGAAACAAGAGCGCTGGTGCTTCATTGAGTTAGCACAGCAGTAATGTCTGTGTTTCCATGCCCTGCTGCACACACACACACACACACACACGAGAAGTGAGGGAACAGACGTCCAGGCTATTTGTTTGCGCGAGTACATTTGACTAACGTGAAGGTCATTACTCACTGGCCTGATAATTATCAAAGTAACTCATTATCTCTTAATTGAAATCGGCAGTTATTATTTTCCGGAACATTATTTGCTATTTGATGTAATTATGTAGATTTTAATACAGGGCAGGCAAGCAGGTGTTGTGTGTACGTGTCTAATTTAGTGTCTCCCGTCGTACACACCGCCACTGTTACCAGCCACTTAGCGCCGCCGCCCTTCGACAACCGCCGCACCGCACCACTTATGCAAATGATTCCCGTTCCAGAAACACAATTCACCCTCCTCCCAAGTTAACTCCCGCCAAGCTTTGAACCTTCGGTATGTAGCCAGGGAACTCCGGAGCTTCGACTCCCTAGAGCGAATCAAAGCCGTGCCACAGCTAGTGTTTCGAGGCAATACTCTCAGCCGCCTTACATTCACGCTGCACACTAACACATGACTTGAAAATAGACCTTGTGATTATTGATTTCAAGCAGAGACAAATTGGAATCGCGGTGAAGGATCATAGAGGAACGAATACCAATACACAAATAAGATTATCAGCCAGCCGTCATCCCCGGGAGACGATACCCCGTGAAGCAGAGACAGGCAGCCAATCACCGCTGAGTGTGATCACGTGATAGGCCCGTGACCGTCTTCATCAAGCCTCGCCTGCCCTGCGGCCGTCGCGAGTCACTCACACCGCCGCGGGTGACGAGCGAGAAGTGACAAGTTGTAATTGATATTTGTGTTGCTTTATTGATGACGAAAGACGAGGGCGGCGCGACGATGCAGGCGGTGGTAAGTGTTGTGAGCCCCTAACGTGTTTGGGTTGTCGAGGGAGGGATTTGTTGGCGGGAAGAGAGTGTGTGAAAGGATCAATGTGGATGGGTGAGTGCATCAGCCTCCCTCCACCATTACGTGATTGCCGGAAAGGAGTAATGTGGAGTGGTTACGTGCTGATGCGGTGAAGAGGAAGACCCACCTGTGAATCCCATTAATCCATGACCTTTATTCGCCTGTCGCCTCGTGCTGTGACTCATCTACATGGCACTGGTTACCCATAACTCTGAGAGCCACTCATGTCGCGCACAAAAGGGTGACACTGGCCGGGTTTCGGCAGCACTTACGGTAGATGTACTCGCGCTGCGACAAACTATTTCTGACGTGCATTCGGAGATAATCCGCTCTTACGGGACCTGATATAAACACACACACACACACACACACACACACACACACACATATGAAAGAGCGGGTGCGCGCGACATATGGTATTAATAGTAAAGGAGGAAGGCGGGCTTATAGTAAGTACTTACATTTATCAGTGGAATCATTAAATTTTTCTATTGTTTGTCTCGTCGTCCCCTCCTCCAGCACACAGTACCTCGCAGCTCACACCTTCCCCAGACGCGCCTCTTCCTCCTCGCGGCAGCACAGGGAGAGTCCCCGAGTGCCACACCAAAACGGTAAATAGATATAGCTTCAGGAAAACACTCTTTTTGGGGATCTTATGGAATTTTTCGAGCATAAATTTCTGGGTCCCCACAGATACACACCTCCTCTTCCTCCTCCACCTCCTTCTCTTTCTCCATCTCCATTTTTCCCATTAACTCCCCAGCGCCGAGGTTTGGTCATTGCAAACAGAGAAGTAACTGTTGTAAGGATAGTGGGATTAAATGGTCAAAATTAAGTTTAACTCGCACTTTATTCTCTGTTTTCTTGTTAAGCCACACGTTGCTCCATTCTCTGATGCTTTTACCAGTCACTACCACCACCACCACCACCACCACTAAACTGCAGCTACTCTAGTGTTGGTAGTGGTGCTGCTACTACTACTACTACTACTACTACTACTACTACCACTACTACAGCAATACTCTTAGTTGCTACCTACCTTTGCTGTTTACTAAAATCATGAATATCTCTTTACCACCACCACCTTCACCACCACCACCACTATCACTACCACCACCACCATCACTACCACCACCACCCACACAGCAGCCATAAATCCATCACACACCGGCAGGATTGATATCGACAGGCAAATAATACGTCACGTTCGTCTCGCCCACTCAGGCACCCTCGCATCCAGGGAAAGTAAGGAGTAGTGAATAATTCGAGGAACGTGACAGACAGGGGCGGAGAGATGACAAGATTGGATACTGTAATTGGCGAGCCTGAAGCGCAGTACAGCTGGAGGATCAGACCACAGACATTTGATCTATTGGAGAGAGGACGGACAAGCTGATTGAAGTTCGAGACTCAGCGAAATTCTGCGGTCAAACTTTTTCTTGAATTTTTGCTGATACTTTACGGGGCCTGGAGCGGCGATTCTATTTCGGAACGCGCGGCTTCTTATATCAACTTGAGACTTTGCGAAGGACTCGTGAAGGACAGAGAGGGAAGGGTTGAGGTAGGATAGTGACGCGGAGGAGGAGGATGAGGAGGAGGAGGGATGGCGGAGGGTTTTGAAGGGAATGCGAAGGACATGCAGGGTATCTCTTGAGGCGTGGTGGAGAGGAAGAAGGGGATGAGAGCGGCGCTGTCAAGTGTGTGAGTGGTGGTGGCAAAAGGATTGTTGGTAGACCCCTGGCAAGTGTCTCGTGTGGAAAGAATATGAGCACAGGAAGGGCGCGCGTTATTTATTTATGCAAAGAGGGGCTCGGGTGAGGCTAATGTATGTAAAAGAGTTTGTAGAAATAATGATAATGCGGCAGTGCGAAGTGTTTTAAAGTATTTACCTAGTGGTTGTGTTTACTCAGCCCACACACTCGCACCTTATTAATTATAACTTGACTGTTGTAGTATGACTATCATGCTGCTCTATTCTTATGAACTGCAGGGAAAGATTAGATATTTCAGGCAACAATGCGGACAGTTAAAGATGAAAAATCTTGCAAGATACGAAGCTGAAAAGTAGGAAGTATAAAGAATGCGAGGAAGAGGAGACGTAGAGACAGGAGGCCGCGGCGGGGCGGTGAAGATCGCTGAGCAGAAGTTCCATGGCTGCTGGAGTGGGCAGCGGCTCGCCGGCGTCGAAAGGAGCGGCGACTGTGGCGGAATTCCTATTAAATAAATTTGACCCATAACAAATTTTACAGATAACTGATTGTTGTGTTGATTAAGGAGAAAGAATGTATTTCTCCAAAAAAAAAAAAAAAAAAAAATGCGTGGATAAAAAAAGGCGGTTTACGTGCAATCAGGCAAAATGTACTCTGCTTCGAAACACTGAGGGGAAAAATATGCTTTATTATAATTAGCAGGATTTTTAATGCGTGCGCTTGTATTTTTGTGACTCCAACCGGTGATGTGAGTTTTTCTGTATCATAACTGGCTGTGTGGGAGGCACCCTGAGAGGAAGGGGGGGAGAGGGCACTTGGCATCCATGGGGGTCCCTCGGAGGAGCAGGGAAGGCACCGGCCATGAATCGGTGGTGGCGGTACATGGAACGAGGGGCGTGGAGAGGTTAGCGGGTTGCAGCAGGATGGGCGGTGACGGAGTGAGAGGTGGGCTGTAGTGGCGCGGGCGGTGGTGTCTCCATTCAATCTTACTAGTCAATTTAACTTAATGTTTTGATATTTTTCCATCTTCCTGTTTGTGTTTGGAGGTGGGGAGCGGAGATATACACACATACGCACGCACACACGCACGGACATTCGCACGCATCCACCCACCCACGCTCGGGACTTCATCGGAAAAATAAATAAAACCACAAGAAACACACACTAAATATACGTTTGAGCGGCGGGAAAAGAAACAACAAATTGAGAAGAAGTAAACTGCATATATCTCTGCCAGCCGTAGTAGGGGATGACCTCCTAATGAAATATCGAGGAGTGAGGGGAAAGGAGGAGGGGAAGGGGTGAGGAGGAAGCTGTCAGTCATCATCGAGAATTCTGGTTGATACTTCCTGTTCCTGACTTGTAGCTGAAGGGAATCCAATCGCACATCAAAGACACGTGGAAATGGAAGAGGCAGACGGATGCGTTATGATGTGAGGAGAACGTACGTGTGTGTGTGTGTGTGTGTGTGTGTGTGTGTGTGTGTGTGTGTGTGTGTGTGTGTGTGTGTGTGTGTGTCCAGATTGTCGATATATTGTCTACTCTCAAACATTTTATCAACTGCTTTTGTATAACCCTTTGATTACTATTTGCTACATTTTTCCTTAATTACTAGAGACTGTGAAACATCTTTACTTATTCTACAACCAACTCCAGTCTTTCAACTTGGTAAAAATGGCAAAGTCTATTTATTCATCCCTAATTTTCTTGTAGATGCTTATAAAAATTTCATACACCACCTCTGATGCTGTAAATTGTTTTGCGTCGCAGTGAAAGGATTAATTAACGTCTTTTATGCTAGGTACTGAAGATTTCAGGCATGTTTTCATAATTCCAGTAATAGTTGAACACGTACTCTACAGTTCACACCATCAGTGGAAAGAAGACATGCATGAAAACCTGACCGATTATCTCCGGAGCCTTTAAAAATAGTAATGAGATCCAGTAGCTTCTAAAAATACCTCGGACGGATCATCTTCCTGTAAAAAGTTCTAATGAAATGGTGCACTGTATAATGGTGATAATTACGAAGGATTAAACACATATGATACCTTGGTGAGTGGCTTGAATAATCTGCCGAAGGAAGAGTGTAAAGTTAACGGGAAGCGTCAGGTGAAGCCGTAGAAAGTTTGTTGTCTTCTTAGAGTTCGAAGTTTCGGGTCACTTTACTGCAGGAGGAGAAGGAGGAGGAGGAGGAGGAGATAGGAGGAGGAGGTCAGGTGTCTTCAAGTTACGAGGCAAAGTTATGACTTGACGGGAGGGAATTTGAGAACAAGCAAGAGACTACTTCTTTCTCCTCCTTGTCCGCCTTTTCCTCCTCTTCTTGACTTTTTTTTCTCATTTTTCTTCTCACCTTATTTTACGTTTATCTCCATATTTGCATGTTTTTGTTTCTCTTGCTTTCACCTCCCTGTCTTCTTCTTCTTCTTCTTCTTCCTCTTCTTCTTCTTCTTCTTCTTCTTCTTCTTCTTCTTCTTCTTCTTCTTCTTCTTCTTCCTCTTCCTCTG
This sequence comes from Portunus trituberculatus, assembly GCF_017591435.1. NCBI lineage: Eukaryota > Metazoa > Arthropoda > Malacostraca > Decapoda > Portunidae > Portunus > Portunus trituberculatus. The sequence goes on from NC_059274.1 coordinate 4,874,809, forward strand.
TTTATTTTCCTTTTCTTTTTTTTTCCTTTTTTTTTTTTTTTCTTCTTCTTCTTCTTCTTCTTCTTCTTCTTCTTCTTCTTCTTCTTCTTCTTCTTCTTCTTCCTCCTCCTCCTCCTCCTCCTCCTCCTCCTCCTCCTCCTCCTCCTCCTCCTCCTCATCTTCTCCTTTTGTCTTATTTTCCTTCCCCCATGT
>NC_059274.1:4885000-4887500 GCF_017591435.1 Portunus trituberculatus
ATATCATCTACGAAAAAAATAAAAGTAAAAAATTTAAGACTATAAAGGAAATGCGGAGGAATACCAGGAGAGAGAGAGAGAGAGAGAGAGAGAGAGAGAGAGAGAGAGAGAGAGAATTCTGCATTATCCATCAGTTTGTAAGTAAAAGGTTAAATAAAATGCCATGTTGAAGAAAGTTGAAAAATATAACCAAATAAAAAAAGATACGAAAGAATATCACAGAGAGAGAGAGAGAGAGAGAGAGAGAGAGAGTCCTGTTATCTAGCTGCACATTTTGATCCTTTGGGAGATTCTTTCCTCTTCTATTTACATTTAATTACTTTTTGAGATGAAAGTGTTAAAGTCGTCACTGAAATGGGTGAAAGATTGCTTTTTACTGTCTGGGAGAGAGAGAGAGAGAGAGAGAGAGAGAGAGAGAGAGAGAGAGAGAGAGAGAGAGAGAGAGAGAGAGAGAGAGAGAGAGAGAAAGAAAGAAAGAAAGAAAGAAAGAAAATCCTCTCTCTCTCTCACACACACACACACACACACACACACACACACACACACACACACACACACACACACACACACACACACACACACACACAGACACACACACACACACAAACACACACACGCACACACGGCCCGGTAGCTCAGTGGTTAGAGCGCTGGCTTCACAAGCCAGATGACCGGGTTTCGATTCCCGGCCGGGTGGAGATATTTGGTGTGTCTCCTCTCTGTAGCCCCTGTTCACCTAGCAGTGAGTAGGTACGGGATGTAAATCGAGGAGTTGTGACCTTGTTGTCGGTGTGTGGTGTGCCTCTCAGACCTATCCGAAGATCGAAACAATGAGCTCTGAGCTCGTTCCGTAGGGTAACGTCTGGCTGTCTCGTCAGGGACTGCAGCAGATCAAACAGTGAATTACACACATACACACACACACACACACACACACGTGTCTTTATTTCTCTCTCTCTCTCTCTCTCTCTCTCTCTCTCTCTCTCTCTCTCTCTCTCTCTCTCTCTCTCTCTCTCTCTCTCTCTCAATCTTTCATTCATTTCCAGTGACTTTTTCACGGGGCTAACAAAAAGTAATTAAATGTATATATAAAAGTAACATGAAATTTATTGTCACATTGCAGTCCATATATTTCCAGCAGGTGACGGGGAATATATATAAAAGTCTCAGGTAGATTAATATTTCCTGGGGATGAAAAAGTGCACGGAAATGAATAAAAATAAGTAAAAAAAAAAAAAAATAAAAATGAATTGCACATATGAAAATAAGAGAAAAATTGGGATAATGATAATATATATTTTCATAATAGTGATGATACTGACAACAACAACAACAGCAGTAACAACAGTGATGAAAGATGATGATGATGATGATAATAATAATAATAATAATAATAATAATAATAATAATAATAATAGTAATAATAATAATAATAATGATAATAATGATGATGTTGCGTGTGCATGGAGCATCGGAAATCCTTAATGAAGTGTACTGATTGCGTATCGAGGTATGAAGGCGGCGTATATCTGATAACAACTCGAATTTATGTGTGCTTTAATTCCATTGCAGTAATTAATAGTAGATGTTAAGTGGTAATGGAGTTATGATAAGCAATTGCAATAACGTTTTTGTAATTAACTACAATTACGATTATAATGATGGTACATTAATAATATCGTAATACCAGTTATGATAATAATTACACCGGCAGTAATAATAATAGTGGTTAGACGCAAGGCAGTAATCGCATTAGTGGTGATGGTTTTAATGTGAATATTAATGAGTCTGACGGCGACTTTATTTCACAACATTGGCCTCATTTTTTTTAACACAATTCTTCTTTTTCCTGGTTTCTCTTAGTATAATTTCTGAACATGTCTAAATATTTCCCTTGGGCTTTTACTGACATCTGATTATTTGATGAGGAAGAGAAACATTGCGTCACGTTGCACTCCACTGACTTCACTTATTGACCCACCGGTAAGAAGACGAGGGACGCTCCAGGAAGCGAGTGAGCCGCGGTGAGGGACGAGCCTGGTGTCCTTGAAGGCTCTGTTCTTACACCGGCGTAGTTTGCAGTGTATAATGACCACGTGAATGCGGTGTGTGAATAACTGCATTACTAAATTCACCAAAGCTCCCGAGATTGGAAACTCATTTATCTCGCAGCAAGACAGAGTAAGCCATGAGCAATATCTGGGGAGATTTGCAGCGCGGCCAGGTAAATGGGAAATGTCTTTTAAGGTAAACAAATGCGATTTTCTCCTCTTTTTTTTCATTTAATAATAGAAACAATCCTCCAAGATCAAATGTAATTCTGAGATGCGGAGAATGCTGGAAGAAATAGCGTAAGGCGTCCAATACCTGTCAATGAAGGAATACAAGGCGCGTGGATGTTGTTGACTGGTTTCCTACACATTTCTTCGCTCCGTCTGTATCATTCAGTAGGTTGTATCAGAAGTTATTTGGTATTTCAAGGTGCCTTCGTGATTCCAAT
>NC_059274.1:4892500-4902500 GCF_017591435.1 Portunus trituberculatus
ATTTTATTGTTTTGTGAGATTGTATTACATTTCAAGAAGGAAAAATGAAGCAGAGGAAGGATTTTTTTATTTTTATTATTGACAAAAACTAATTGAACTGTTTTGTGAAGTGATTTTACATTTCAAGAAGTAAAAATGAAGTTGGGGAGTGATTTTTATTTTCTTTTTTTGATTGATTAAAGTATATAATCATTTTGAAAGATGATCTTATATTTCATGAAGCAAAAAAGAAACTGGGGAATTATTTATCTATTCTTTTTAATAGACAAAAGTATATCAATGTTTTGAAAGATGATTTCACATCTCAAGAGGAAAAATAAAGAAGATAAATGATTTTTTAAGTCTTTTACATAATTGACAAAAGTATGTCAATGTTTTACGAAATGATTTTATATTTCAAGAAGGAAAAATTAAGTCAGGGAGTTATTTTTTGTTCATTTTTTTTTAATTGGCAAAAATATAAAAGTACTTTGAAAGATGATTTTATATTTCACCAAGCAAAAAAGAAACAGGGGAATTATTCTTTTTGCCCTTTTCTGATAGACAAAAGTAAGCGAATCAATGTTTTTGTGAGGTGTTTTTACATTTCACGCAGAAAAAATGAAGTAGGAGGGTGATTCTTTAAACCTTTTCTTTTTTCTAATAGACAAAAATCTATAACTATTTAGCAAGGTCTTACATTTCACGAAGCAAGAATGAAGCGGGAATTTTATTGAGGGCGTAATCTTTTTGTGCATATATTCTTTAATGGACAAAAAGGAAAAAAATCACTAGGAACTCTTTGCAAGATAATATTACATTTCAAAGGTTAAGAGGCAATTAGAGGAGTGCTTTAGATATTCTCTTCCCGTTTTGTAATCTATTCTGCTTTTCTATACACTTATTTCCCTTCTTTTCCCTTCATTGTTTCCTTTCTTCCCCTTTCAGTTACTATTTCTATTCCGTGTTTTCCCTCTTTCCTTCTTCTCTTTCTCTACTATATCTTAATTTTTCGTCTTTTCTTCCTCTCTTGCTTCTTTATTTTCTATTTTATTCATCTTCTAGTAAATGAAATGATCAGAGACAACTTGTGAGGTAGTTTTACATTCCAGAAGACAAGAAGTTACCTGAGTGATCTTTTTAGTCTTTCTTTTTACTTCTTTCTTTCGGTTTCCTTTCTCTTTCTCTTTGCTTGTAGACGAGAGAGAGAGAGAGAGAGAGAGAGAGAGAGAGAGAGAGAGAGAGAGAGAGAGAGAGAGAATGGGAGGAGAGGGAGAGTGACACACATGCACACTCACACACACACACACACACACACACACACACACACACACACACACACACACACACACACACACACACACACAGAGAGAGAGAGAGAGAGAGAGAGAGAGAGAGAGAGAACATAAATAGACACACTTTGCGAGATCATTTTACATTTCAGAAAGCAAGAATGAAGCAGAATAAATTTTTTTTGCCTTTTTTTCTCAAATTTATTTTTTTTCTTTTACATTTAGGAAGCAATAATGAACAAGACTTATTTTATTTTTTTCTCTTTGTTTTACTGACGTGTTTCCCTTTTTTTTCTTCTTTTTGTTTTCAGTGTCGATGTTTTCTTGGAAGGTTTACTTAGAATGCCTCTTTCTTAATTTAGTTTTCAATGCTTTTAAAAGTTGTTGTCTCCTTCTTTTTTTAAGTCTTCACTTTTCATTATCTTTACTTTCTTTAAGCTTTTTATCATCTTTTTTTAATTGCTTTTAAAGTTTTAATTGTTTTTTTTTCCTCTTTTATAGCTTTGGTTTGGTGATTTTCAACCTTTATTTGTATTCTGTTGTTTCAGATTTTTGCATTATTATCCTTCTCTTTCTCTTTTGCTATTCTTTTATCGTTCTAAAAGTTTTCCTCATCGTCTCTCATTTCAGTCTGATACGTTATTTTCTCGCTTCTTATTTTCAGCTTATTTTTCTGTTTTTAATTTTGTCTCATCTCTTTCCATTTTGTTGCTTTCAAAAGTTTCTACCGTCGTCTCAGTTTTAACTTTTTGCAAAAATCACATTTGGTTTATTGACCTCAAATTTTTATCTTTTCTTTTCCCAAATCTTATATTCTTCATCTTTTCATCTTTCTTTTTCTTTGTTCCTCGTCTTCGCAATGTTCAGTATGCACATTTCCTTCTCGTTTCATTTGTTCCGTGTTCTTTTGCCTCATTTCCCTTTATCACTCGTTCCTGCATCTGCTCCTCTCCCTTCCCCTTCATCTGCTTTCTCTCCTATTTCTTCACAATTCCTCCCCTTCCTCTTCTGAATGGGCCTTTACTGTTTCCTGATTCGTTCTCTCTCTCTCTCTCTCTCTCTCTCTCTCTCTCTCTCTCTCTCTCTCTCTCTCTTCATACTCATTTCCTCCCTCCTGCCTTTTATTCAACGTTCTCCTCTTTCCTTTACCTTCTTTTACATATCCCTTCTCTCTCTTCCTATGCCTCACACTAGTATTATTTTTCTTTTCCACTCCCTCAATCTTTCCTTACCCTTCCTGTGTTTCTGTTTCTCTCTCTCTCTCTCTCTCTCTCTCTCTCTCTCTCTCTCTCTCTCTCTCTCTCTCTTTGCCTGCCTTCGTCCTCCTCCCCTCTTCTCGTTGTGCTCTGCGGAGACTTCAATCATCTCCTTCACACAATTCCTTAATCTGTTTTGTCTGATGAAATCCCATTCGCTATCGTCTTGCACGTCCCATTTTCTCTGAAGTGGTTATCGGGCAGCATCGTTTTCTTTCTAGTGTGCGTCGAGGTAACAGCGTGATCTGTTTTGTTTCCCCGTCGTGGCTGCTCAGTTTCCGTGTCTGTTGATTTGTTTCGCTACTGTGAGCAATCTTGTTCTATTGCTTGACTTGTGTGTTTTGTAACTTCTCACTTTTGTTGGTGTTCCTTCTTGTGTTTTTCTTCATTTAATTTCTTTCAGTGTTTTGGGAATGTTTTTATTTTCAGTTTTGTGTTTTGTGTTGTGTTTCTGTGATTTTTTTTTTTTTTTTATATTTGTTTTTATTTTAGTTAAGAGATTTAATGTTTTTCCTGTTTTTTTTTTAAGTTTATTTCTTTTGTGAGTTTGAGGTTTTGGAATTTAAGGTTTTGACTAATATTTTCTTGATTTTTTTCTTGTGTATTTCAGTTTCTTATCGATATGCTCTTGTTTTCTCATTTTTTTCTTTTTGGAATTTTAAAGTCTTCGCAGAATTTTCTGTTATTTTTTTCTATTTCATTTAATGTTTCTTTTATAATTCTTGCCTTTGGTTAAATTTTCTTGCTACTCTATAATTCCACAGTTTTTTTTTTAAAGTCTGCATGTGATTTCTTGACCTCAATAGTCTTTCCTATCTTCTCTTTTACAATTGTGACTATTTTCTCGATTCATTTTATTGTGTTTATTTGTCCTCTTTTTGTGTTTCTTATTTAGCTTACATTGATACACGTTACCCGTTTATTTGGCACGTCTCTCCCTCTCTCTTTCCCCAGTTTTTCTGTTTGCGTGTGTGTCATGTGTGTGGTTTTGTTTGCCATTCTGTGATTTTTCATTTCCCGCCACATTCACATCAGTCTGGGAGATTTAATGGTCCGCGGTATTCCGTGTTTGTCTGTCTGGCTGCATGTGTGTGTGTCTGTTTACTGCATTTATCTTTACCCGGCCTTTTGTTTATCCACATTTCTCTCTGGTAATTTTCTCTTTTCCTTTCTCTCTCTCTCTCTCTCTCTCTCTCTCTCTCTCTCTCTCTCTCTCTCTCTCTCTCTCTCTCTCTCTCTCTCTTTCTCTCTCTCATTAGATCATTCTCGAACGCATCGGTATCCTATTTGCGAATACTTCTGAAGTTATTGAGGATTTTTAAGGATTTTTCATGATAGCTTCGGAAAGATTCTGCATACTGAGCGACAAGAAAGGACACGCTTATGGAAATCTTTCATAATCTCTGTGGGCTTTTGGAAATTGTCTTCCTTGAACTGTTAGAGAAGAGGAATACGAATACGTCTTAGGAAATAAACTGTCCCTTGTTCCTTTGGTTTGTTTTAAGGAACGATATTATTTATTGGTCTTTTTTTTATCTATGTATTTTTCTCGTGCCTATCTACCCGACACGTAAAGAAAATAATGAGAATAGGTAACGATAAATAAGTATAGAGCCCTAAGTGATTGAATTCCGTGGTACAGTGGAACCATGCGTGCTTCGGGGTCTGAGGGGTCTCCAAGTGCACGGGTTCGAATCCTGTCCACAGTCCGAGTGTAGGTTGGGCTTTCTCACTCGGGGCAACGGTATTCTAGCGGGTGGGCTTTGAGATAGGAGGTACCCCAAAAAGTATCCCCTTTAGCCCATAAATTCCCGTGAAAAGCCCACTTGGTATAAAAAAAAAGAAAAGAATGCATAGGGATGTATTATTAACTGTTGCTGCTAGTGACATGAAGATATTTGATACATAAACCTAGGCGATTTTAACTAGAAAACTGTGGAACTCTTTGCATCTGTGTTTCCTCTTATCGTTGGCTTGAAGTGTTTGAACAGGAAGGTTTTATTTCTGTCATTTATATGGGTGATCCTTCTCTCGTTGTATAAGAAGTGGTACCTTCACTAGAACTTTTTATTATAACTTTTTTCTTGCTCCAGTCCAGCGCTCCTGCAATAAAAATAACAAGCTAGTTTTATTTACAAGATTATCGGATTGTGACCTTTGAAACTGTGCTGTAAACTTTAGTGTGTCTGTTTTTCGTTCGTTGTTGTTACTTTTGACCTTTTACATTAAAAAAAAAAACCAGGCACAATATCTTTCTAAACACAAGCTTACAGTGGTGTCGCTGTAATTATGCTGTAAAAAATTAGTACGCATTTTTTTTATATTGTTTTGATACCATTGTGTTTTTTTTTTTATTTACTTGTCCGTCTTGTATATATATAAAAAAAAACTTCCACCACAATATTTATGAGGTTGAAGGCGAGGCAGCAGTCAAGAGGCAAACAGGTGGCGGTGAAGGGGTCCGTTGAGGGCTGGGTCGGCGGCACCAAGGCGTGACGCGAGCTGAGGAAAGGTGAGATGCAGGCAGGCAGGAGACGTGGCGAAAACTAGACGAGATTCGCGAAAATGAAGATATAGAGAGTCGTAACACACACACACACACACACACACACACACACACACACACACACGAGGAGAAACTCAAATATATAGGTTCTTTGAGAGCGATAAGAGTATTCGTTCTCTCTCTCTCTCTCTCTCTCTCTCTCTCTCTCTCTCTCTCTCTCTCTCTCTCTCTCTCTCAGATGAATGTCCTTTTTTCATTCTCTTTTTTATCTTTTTCAAGTCACGCACTGGGTATAAAATTTCTTGGGTTTTATTCTATTTTTCTCACGAGGTTGAAATCAGCAGTACACTCACAAAATTGTCACCCCAAAAGTTTCTCATAAAAAAAATAGTTCTCATATATTTTCCAAAATTTAGTGCAGTCAGTTTTTTTTTTTAAATCTCTCAATATATTTTTCTCATTTTTTTTTCATATTTTACAGAACAAAGAAAATATTTTGCGGAAAGTTCATGACGGTGAGAGAGAGAGAGAGAGAGAGAGAGAGAGAGAGAGAGAGAGAGAGAGAGAGAGAGAGAGAGAGAGAGAGAGAAATGGGGCTGGACAACACAGAGATAAGAGGAAGGAGAGGAAGAGAGAATAGGAATGGAGGATACTGGCAAGGCATGAGTGATAGGAAAAGGGTGCGACAGGATAAGGGCGGGAAAGAGTGCAAGAGGAGTAGGTGTGTAGGAGGGAGAGTAGAGGGAGTGAGAGGTGAGAGCCGTGTGAGAGCAGTGGTTAGGAGTGTCTTTGAAATGTGAACGTGACCAGTGTTTGCTGTTTCTCTCTCTCTCTCTCTCTCTCTCTCTCTCTCTCTCTCTCTCTATTGTTTCTTTAAATCATTCATCTCCTGGTTCTGCTTTTATTATTGTAATTTCCTGCATTTCTGCTTTCATTATAATTTTCTATTAATTTCTTCCTCCTCATTTGACAACTATTTCTTCTATTGCTGATTCCTGTATTTGTCTTCCTCCCACCCTCCTCCCTCCCTTCTTCTTTTTTTTTCTTTCTTTCTTTCTCTTCTTCTTCTTCTTCTTCTTCTTCTTCTTCTTCTTCTTCTTCTTCTTTTTCTTCTTTTTTTCTTCTTTTTTTTCTTTTTTTTTTCTTTTTTTCTTCTTCTTCTTTCATTTTTCTCCTTTTTCTCCTCCTTCTCGTCGTCCTCCTTCTCAATTAAGTGGTCAGATCTTCCTCCCTAGAAAGGTTGAGGGAAGGCTGCTACAACCCTTGATATCCACACTCCGCCTCCACCTACGCTATCCACGCACCACACACCACATCACACATTTATCTAGAGTCTACAACCTTCCTTATTAAATTCCCACTGTCATTGATTACAACTTATTTTCTTCCATCCTACTAAACTCCTTTTCGTCTCTTGTTCTGGCTAAGTTTTTCTAGAGAGATGGGTGGATACTGTATGTAGAAGGCTGTGCAGTGCATTCATCTCTGTGTTCCTTACTAATAGTTCTTGGGAAATAGCAACCCAGATAACCTTGTAGGGATCTCATGGTCTTTTGTGACTTGTCTTCTATACTATTCCTTTACGTTTTTCTTATAATTCTACTTTGTGTTGTCAGTTTTTCTTAACTTTTTTTCTTCTTTAACTTACCTTTCTCTTTGTTTCTCTTAGGTTAAGCAGCACACCGTGGATATAATGAAATGATTTATTTGTATATAAAAATACAATGAGAACATATACAAAGTTCTTCAGTGATACACACACACACCTTCGGGGAACACCTGGGGTCAGGCGCCGCACCAAATGAATGAACCACACACATTATTTTTTAAGATATTCCATCGTCCGTTCAACTACATTGCTATTTTATTTTTTGCTCCCTCATGATTCCTCCTTTATTGCCACACATTTATTATTCATCATCCTTTTCCCTTCATCTTATATTCTTTCTCTCTCATTTTCTATTTTCCTTTTTTTATTCTGTCCATGGTATTTATGTCCTCGGGTTATTGGGCGTCCTTTCCTATCTTGTTGCATTGATGGTATGCATTCATCCCTTATTACACGCCATCACCTCCAATCAGTCTCCTCGCTCGGCTATTGACAAACAATCTCCCTAACCATTCTGCTTCGCTCTCATTGCATTTTCCGCTTTGATGAGTGTAATTTCTCGCGTCTGTCTGTCTGTTTCTGCGTATTGTGAAGGCAGCCAACACTGTTCTCTACTTCCCCCGCACCTATACAAGACGCTCCTTGCCTGGGGATTGTCTCGGAGTTGGGTCGAGTGCTCTGTGTGGGCGATATGGTTTAACTTGATCCCCGGGCGGTAACTCCAGTGGCGCCCCGTGGGAGGAATTACCGTGGCTCTGGCAGTTTGTTCTTGGTTGGGCGGCGTCACCTTATTGGCTCACGTCGTGCGTCTCGTCCAATCAGTGGCCAGATATATATTGTCCAAGAAGGGCCTTTGCAGAGGCTTATTGAGCATTGTGAGTGGCTGACGGCGGGGCGGCGCCCAATCAGAGCCATGTATGGGACGGGGGCGCAAGGGACGCTGTCACTCAGATTCCTGGCGGATCTCGTTTGTCGGGAAAAGACGTGGAGAAAAGATAACAAATCAAACCCTTAAACCACAACACGCTCTCGAGAGTCACAGTCAGCGTCCTCAACGCTCCGGTGGTCTTGAAAGAAACCACCGTATTGCGAGGACGAGACCCCGCTGAGAGGGACGACCGCCTTCCTGAAGCTTGTATGACAAGCATATGAATCTCACAAGCTCTGCTGGCTTGTGTGTGTGTGTGTGTGTGTGTGTGTGTGTGTGTGTGTGTGTGTGTGTGTGTGTGTGTGTGTGTGTGTGTGTGTGTGTGTGTGTGTGTGTGTGTGTGTGTGTGTGTGTGTGTGTGTGTGTGTGTGTGTGTGTGTGTGTGTGTGTGTGTGTGTGTGTGTGTGTGTGTGTTTATGCAGCTGTTCACATTACGTATAGTCCTCTAGCGGAAAACACTTGAGGTTTCCAATTTTTCGGAAACCATGGAGAAAAGTAAAAAAAAGAAAAAAGTAAATAAATAAAATTCTAAGTAATCAATTTCTTAAAAATCAAAGTTAGTGTAATGTATTTTTCATCTTTTAGATTTTTCTTTTTACTGAGAATGTCAATACAGAAGAGAAAATCCTTGTAGGAAACTACTAGAGAGAGAGAGAGAGAGAGAGAGAGAGAGAGAGAGAGAGAGAGAGAGAGAGAGAGAGAGAGAGAGAGAGAGAGAGAGAGAGAGAGAGAGAGAGAGAGAGAGAGAGAGAGAGAGAGAGAGAGAGAGAGAGAGAGAGAGAGAGAGATCAAAGCACCTTTGGATGTGTTTTTCTATATATTTTCTAATCTTATTTTTTTCTCTAAACTGGCCGAAGTGACAGCCTCGCTAGGGGTGGTGGCGGGGTTGGCGCTGTAGTAATGTTTGATGTTTGATTGACGTGGGGGTTTAAGAGTGACACCACGTGAACGTCCTTGCGTCCGACAGTTTTCACATGAATGGGACCTTGTGATCTGGGACTCGAAAAATAACAGTAGGAACAGCAATAGTAGTAGTAGCAGTAGCAACAGCAGCAGCAGCAGCAACAGTAATAGTAGTAATAGTAATAATAGGGGTTAAGAAGGAGAGAGAGAGAGAGAGAGAGAGAGAGAGAGAGAGAGAGAGAGAGAGAGAGAGAGAGACTAAGTGAGTGGGAGGGGCTGGATTTAGCAAAGGAGAGAAAGGGGAGGCGAGAGGCGAGAGGCAGAGACATAGACGAATGATGGTTCCTTGGCCTGGTTTGTGCCGGCGTAAAAGAAGGAAGACGGCAAGAAATCGATCAGTTGATAAGGAAGGCAGCCCGGAGTGTGTGGACGTGAGCCTGCAGCATCGGTGTGGCCACTTTGGGGGATAGAGAGAGAGAGACAAATGGCTCGCGCACACTATCAGGCGGGTGGATCCTTAAGCCTCCATCCCTTTGTCGTTTGAGGCGTTCCTTCAATGCTATAGAGGCGCATCCTTACCCTGATGCCCTGGGAAGCTGAAGTAGTGAGGGTAGCAGTGTCACGTCCAGGATACGCACATTCCCTTGAAAAGTGTTTTGATAAGGTGGACTTGAAAGGTGAAGCGAACTTGATTGAAGGGATTCTTGGGGATGATTGCCTAGACGGAGCTCTCCTTCTGGCCTTGTGGGGGGAGGGGAGGGGGCGGCGATCCTTTATCGTGACACATATAAGGATCACGGCGAAGGGAGTGTCGTCTCACGATCCGCCTCTCCGCCGGCTGCCAAGACTCCTGCGCGTGGAGCGGCTGGGCGCTGCGGTGAGGCTGAGGGCTGCGGGAGGGAGAGCCGCCGGCCGCGTGTGGGTGTGCGTGTGGGTAGTGTGGGTGATGGTGGTGGTGGTGCAGGAGGTGGTGGTGGTGGTGGTGGAGGTGGTGGTGAGCATCAGGCGAGGTGTACATGACTCGTTGTGATGGTGGCGGAGGAGGGGGAGGGGTGGTAGGGGTGGCGGTGGTGGCATGGTGATGGTGGTGGTGGTGGTGGTGATGGGGAGGAATGGGGGGAGTGGGGCCAGTCAGCACGAGTTCGGTGTACTTGGTGGTGGTGGCGGCGGCGGCGGTAGTGGTGGTGAGGCTGCACACGTCCTGCTGCTGCTGCTGTTGCTGCTGCTGCTGCTGCTGCTGCTGCTGCTGCTGCTGCTGCTGCTGTGTTTGCTGCGGGAGAGAGAGAGAGAGACTGCTGTGGTCTTGGAGTCTATCTGACATTCGGATAAAAACATTCTTTGCCCGGGTTCCTAATTTTTTATCCTATTCTTTCTCTGTTGAAAATATTTTATGCTCACCTTCGCAACTTTTATTTCAGCCTTTTTACCAGTTCTCTCTTTCCACTTGACTTTTTCTCTTTTTTCAATTCTTGGTAATTTCATATTCCTTGCAGATCAAAAGATTCTACCTGCATTGCACTCATATCA
>NC_059274.1:4907500-4925000 GCF_017591435.1 Portunus trituberculatus
GTCTCAGTGTGATGTGATTTTACCTGAAGGAAAGCCAAATATCATCTGTCTGCCTGTCTGTCTGCCATTATACATATTAAAATAGTATATACACGAAATACAGTCAAGCCGTGAGGAAGGACATGTGAGGTGTATAGAGGACGTAGCGTGGGAGGAATACTGCTTTAAAGTCGTTACGTGTCTCTATTTGCGTGGCGACCTTGTCCATAAGCACGCCATAAATCGTGTTCCTGACCGTAATCTCGCGTGTATTGGGAGCAGACGGGAGGAGAAATCATTCTACAATGTTATTTGAGGGAAGGTCATTGTTTCTTCTTATGAATACTGAGACTTAATCCTTTAGCTGACTGCCATCGCTCTTTAAGCTTAAAAAGGAATAATAATCGTGTAATATCTGTGTATTGTGTATGATTTTAAATGAAGTCTTTAACAGCAAAGAAATAATTGAATAGTTTAAAAATTTTAGTGTTTGCAGTTTCATTTTTGCTCTGAAGTTATGTATGATTGCTCATGAAATATGTGATATACTCATAGTAACAGTCAAATAGTTGTGCGTTTTGTTATCACATTCAGACATTCAGGCTATTTCCAAAACCCTTAGAAATGATCATAAAACAATTCTCAAACATTATCATGGCAGAATCAGCGTTAAACTACCACTAGTCGTCAAAAATGTCTTGAAAATCTCTATAGTTTCCACTACAAACTGGTGGAAGTAGAAGAAGCAAGACTCTTCAGCGTTGGAGAATAGTCACCTGCAGAAATCGGCGGCTGACGGTCATTTCGCGTGCACAGGGAGTTAACAGGAGTAAAGGGGCGTAAAAATCGAGTCCAGCAGTTGTCGAGGTGTGGAATATTACCTAAAGGGGATCGTTGTGTCTCACCTGTTCGTCTCTCGGCAACGTCCTTGATGGTGTAGGCGGGGAAAGAGACCATTTCGCCGCGCCCCTTCTCGTTCGTGGAAAACACAACGCCCATCAGTGCCAGCCCGGCGGAAAGCCCTGGTACGCTGAACTCCGGCACCTGCAATGCAACACAGTGCCACCTGCAGCATACCTTATCTCACCTCCACCACTTTCCTAATCTCACCACCATCACATTCCTAATCCGTAACACATCTCTAGTCTCATCTGCAAATAGTTCTAATCTCACTTGCATCACTTTCCTTGTTTCACCTGGACTGTATCTCAAATCTGTAACGCAACTTTAATCTCACCTGCCAAACCTCTGATCTCACCTACAGCGCTAATCTCACCTGCAAAACCTCTGATCTCACCTGCAATGGTACTGTAATCTCACCTGCAAAACCTCTGATCTCACCTGCAATGCTACTCTAATCTCACCTGGCTTGCATACCACATCTCAGCATAACACCTTGATTTGCATCCTCACCCGCAAAACAACTTGACTTTTCCTCTCTTAGACTCGGAAAACACTCCATCGAACCTCACCTTTCAATACACCACTACGCGACACAGTTCGGTGGTATTGTGTCTTTACCTGCCTTACTGCTTGGTCTCTATAGGAACTCGTCCGTAAAACTCCGGTGAGCGTAATAATCAGGGGGTGGCAATACGTAAACACGTATATAGAGGCATGAAGTGGAAGGAAAGTTGCGACGCAGTTTGTTAGGAGATGAAGGAAGCATGAGGAGAAAGTGAAGGAGGACAAGGACGAGACACGAAAAGAAAGTGTCAAGAAAAATAACGCTTGAAATATAAAGTAAAATGATATATTCAGTGCAAGGAGGAGGAGGAGGAGGAGGAGGAGGAGGAGGAGGAGGAGGACGAAAAGGAGGAGGGAAAAAACAAAAAACGAGGAAGAGAATGAGGAAAAGGAGGGGAAAGAGGAATAAGAAATAACAAAATAAATAAAAAATGCACACGTGTAGAAAAACTATAAAACATAAGAAAAAAAAAACGTTCAGAAACAAGGGTAAACAAGAACAAGGAAGAAGAAGAAGAAGAAGAAGAAGAAGAAGAAGAAGAAGAAGAAGAAGAAGAAGAAGAAGAGAGAGAGAGAGAGAGAGAGAGAGAGAGAGAGAGAGAGAGAGAGAGAGAAGAAAGGAACGTAAAGCGAATGAAAATAAAGTCAGAAATGTGTTTAACTGAGGAAGAAGAGCTTGAAAATATAACCAAGAAAAAAAATAATTGCTAAAAAGAAGAGATTAACAAGAAGTAAGTTAGAAGGGAGAACATAAACATGGATTAAAAAAGGATGAAGGAAGAAAAATAGAAGACAAGCAAACACGTAGACCGAGAGAGAGGATGAAAAAAAGAAACACGATATTTTCAGCTTCTTGTACCTGCCACCAAAATACAAACGCCACACACCTGTCTTTCCTACTTCTGCATATTACCTGCCTTCAATTCACTCTGTCTTTCATCACTTTCCACTCTCCCTTCTGCGAAACAACACACGACACACCCCATCCCCCTCCCCTTGTTACCCCAGAGCGTGGGAGTTCACACACACACACACACACACACACACACACACACACACACACCCGGTAGCTCAGTGGTTAGAGCGCTGGCTTCACAAGCCAGAGGACCGGGGTTCGATTCCCCGGCCGGGTGGAGATATTTGGGTGTGTCTCCTTTCACGTGTAGCCCCTGTTCACCTAGCAGTGAGTAGGTACGGGATGTAAATCGAGGAGTTGTGACCTTGTTGTCCCGGTGTGTGGTGTGTGCCTGGTCTCAGGCCTATCCGAAGATCGGAAATAATGTGCTCTGAGCTCGTTCCGTAGGGTGACGTCTGGCTGTCTCGTCAGAGACTGCAGCAGATCAAACAGTGAAACACACACACACACACATTTTATACCACTCAAAGCTACAAAACAAACATCAACATCCTTTTCCACTACCACCAGTACTAGCACCACCACAACCACCACCACCACCACCACCACCACCACCACCACCACCACGGCACGAAAAGAGCAGTTCAATCAACAAATAATAAAGCTAGATTTTTTTTTCATACGCCACTGAAATGTGAAATTAGAAACTGTACACACACACACACACACACACACACACACACACACACACACACACACACACACACACACACACACACACAGGGAAAGACTCACCTTGCTGGTTACGTTGGCTAATAGTTTGTGTGAGTGAGGCTCGTAGAGTTCAAGGATAAACGTTTGCGGGAGTCCCCCATCAAAGCCCGCCACACAGCGAGCGTTCACCACCGTCACAGACAAGTTATACACCGAGCAGTTATGAACGGGGTCAGGGCGGCCTGGTGAGGGAGAGAGGAGAAAAAACATACAAATACACACACACTAATACTCTGGCATCTATTCGCGTCTGATTGTCCCATATGCTAGTGTGTGTGTGTTAGCAGGTGCGTCTGTCAATGATGGACGTATGTGTGAGATATCAAGCCACGTCAATAACAGGTAAGGGAAGCGTTAGGGGCGATTATTGACGGGGTGTTAGAGTAGAGAGTGTTAGATGCAGGGATGAGAGAATGGCTATGTAAAGTGGCAGTGCTGAGGTAGAATGGTAAGGGAAATGTGTACGTAAAGTGATGCGTAACTGGGTGTAGATAGATAATGTTTTGAGGGAGAGTACATTGGGTGATGATGGGCGTGGCTATGGTAGTGATGAGGGGCGTGGTGAAGGATGGTGAAGGAACTATACATGTTAAAAGCTTCGAGTTGCGACCCTGGACGAGTGATTGGAAATAAAAGTTATATTTCTGCGAAGAGAGCGAGCAGATGAGTGAGTGAGCGAGTACAAACGTCTTAGGTGCATGTGTGTGTGTGTGTGTGTGTGTGTGTGTGTGTGTGTGTGTGTGTGTGTGTGTGTGTGTGTGCGTGTGTGTGTGTGTTTGTCCTGGTGATAAACGAGCAGGCGGTGAAATACGTCATAAGGGAGTAAGGATGAAATGCGAGACGGAAGGAGGAGGAGGTGAAAGAGGAAGAGGCGAATGAGGAGGAAGAGGATAATGAGAGGGACGATAATGATGAGTCACTGGGGTGAGATGGAACATCAGGTCGAGGAAAAGGTGATGGATAGAAGAGAGGAGAATAAAGAGGAGAGACAAACAAGAAGGAGGAGGAAGAGGAGAAGAAAGAAGATTGATCAGAATGATGAATTGCAAGAAAAGACGATAAATAAAAGGTAAAGGAAGATAGAAAAAAGACCGAATGAAAAGAAAGAAATATAATGACTGGAAATGATAAAAAGAAGATAAAAGAGGACATTAAAAGGAAGAAGAAGAAGAAAAAGAGAAAAGAAGAAGAAAACATCTATAACAATACAAAGAAGGCGACGACGAGTAGAAATTAAGTAAACCAGGAAGAAAATTGAGTCTATGTCTTGGTTTGGGGAGAAAACTGGAGTAACTTACCAGCGGGGAAGATATGGAAGACACAGGGGGTGAGCTGAGTCCCTACAGGATTAGTCCCCCAGCAGAGCATCGTTCCGTAGTCCAGCTCCGTGTTTGGCGTGTAGCGAACCGTGGACTGCCACCCTCGCTTATCCGTATGCGTCTGAGGTGAGGAAATGGGAAGATTAAACCTGAGTGAGAGAGAGAGAGCGAGAAACAAGAACGGAAGAAGGGACACAAGAAAGAGACATAAAGAAAGCCTGTGAAGAAATCGGAGCACAAGGAAGGAAAAGGGAAGGAAGAAAGGAAGGAAGGGACGGAAAGATAAGAATAACAAGGAGGGAGGAAGGAGTGAGTGGAGGTAGAAGGGAAGAGTGGAAAGGAAAGGAAGAAACAAACGAATTGCTACTGTGCAAGGGAGAAAGGGAGAGGGAGAGAAAGAGAGACTGGCGGTGCAAGGGTTGGAGAGAAAGTCGAAATTTTGGGGAGATAGTTGGGGAGACGAAGTGACTCGAGTGAGGGGAGGAAGGGAAAGTATTGAGAGAAAAGAGGGGGAGTGTGAAGATATTGGGGGCAGAGGTGAACAAGGAGAGAGAGAGAGAGAGAGAGAGAGAGAGAGAGAGAGAGAGAGAGAGAGAGAGAGAGAGAGAGAGAGAGAGAATGGAATGGAAGGGAACGAGAGGGGAAAGGGTGACGTACGATAAAGGGGAGGGAGGAAAGGAGATAAGAGAAACGGGCAGCATGGAGGAACATCCCATAGCATCAGATAAATGATAAATGGTAATTGAAAGCAAGGCGAATAGAAGGGATGAGTAAAATGAAACTGATACGAAACTATAAAGAGGAAAGGAACCACACCAATAAAGCAGAAAAAATATGGAAATCTGGCCTTGTGTCCTTACATATAACAGTACAAATATTGAAAAAAATGGAAAAAAGTAAAGAAGGCAAGCAAAAAATGGTAACAACTGAACCTAATCAAGGAGAACGTTCCCACACCAGTGAAGGCACCATGTCTATTTTTTTTCACCTCCTCCTTTTCTCTTCTCTTTCTTATTTATATTTCCTCGCTCTCTCCTCCTCTATTCCTGGATTCACGAAAAAAAAGTGACGAGGAAGATGCGATTGCAGGACTAGGAGGAAGGAGGAGAGAGAGGGAAATAAAATGGATCAGGTAGGAGATGAAGCAGAGGAGAAGCACCAGTGACAGATGAAGACAGAGAGAGAGGGAAAAAAAAGAGATGGGAGGAAAGTGGAATCAAGGTGATGTCAAGAGAGAGAGAGAGAGAGAGAGAGAGAGAGAGAGAGAGAGAGAGAGAGAGCTTAAGAAGTTTCCAAGGAAAACTAATTTTTGTCATCCATTTTCCTTCCGTGAATATTTTTCCTAACGGACCCTTCCCTTAAATAAGCAACCACGTATATCCTCAGGCTCACCTGTTGCTTGCCTTTTACACACCTGCAAGTCAATGATATATATATATATATATATATATATATATATATATATATATATATATATATATATATATATATATATAATTTTTCTGTATTGAACTGATCCTTGTCATTCTCAATCCTCTTCTATCCCCTTCTTCTCCTTCTCCTCCTTCATTTCACACCTAATCCTTTCTCATCGCCCAAATCCTCCTCATTTCGCACTTAAGTCCCCTTTCCTTCCGCTCCAGACTCTTTAATAATACACTCGATCCTGTTTCCTGTGGGTTTATCCAGGTCGGTGTGCGTCCCTACTCTCGCTGGCCTTGCGTCTTACCTGGGGAATGTCAACACTTTCGCCACTGTTGTTGAAGGTCCACTTGAAGGAGGTCGGCAGAGGGTGAGCATCCACCTGGCATGGGATCTGCACCTCCTCATGCTTGGCCGCGCCGTGGTAAGCCTCCTGACCCTCCTTACACACTGGAGCGTCTGCAAGGGTGATTAGGAGGAGGTGAGGGGCTGCTAGGGTCGCGGGAGGTAAAGAGGTAGGGATGTGGTAAAGATGGACAGAAGAGAGTGACGGGCGTTGATGGGAAGGAAGGTGCATTAAGTGTGATAGCCGAGAGGTAAGACAGGACATCGTAAAGGTGACGGAAGCTGAGAGGGATTCCTGTACGGTCACAACATTTATCTTTCTCATATTGTTCAACGGATGCTGAAAGTCGACGCAACAATATGGTACAGCAATGAAAACAAACATATGGACCTAGAATTTCGATCATTCCTCGATATATTGGTAAAAAAATTGTAGAGAATTCATAGACTTGCTAGCTATATGTAAGAATTAAGGGAGCACGGCTGAGAGAGACGAGGGGAGGAAGTGCAAAGGTGAGCAGAAGGTATGGAGAGGAACAGAGGACCCCATGTGAGATAATAAAAAGAATATGATACAAGGAACGCGATGAGAAAAGGGTAAACAAAATAATTATTACAGGGAGAAATATGTGTTGTTGTAAACCGGGAGAGAGAGGAGACACAGGAGAGAACATAGGTGGGAAGTAGGTGGTAGGAGGGATGGAGGGAGAGGTAAGAGTGGGAGGGACGGAGAGAAGACAAGTAGCAGAGAAATAGCGTTGCACATGATAATAAATGATATTTAAAGTGGTATGCCATGATACCTTCTCTTTAAAACGATAATTCATATTATTATTTTGTTCCCTTCATTCCTATGATCACCGAGGCCTGTGTGATGGCGTGAGCGGCTGAAATAAAAAGGAAAGTAAGTGAAGTCGCAAAGTCGCATTGCACTCATTGTTGTAGTAAAGTCTGTAAATGAAATGGCAGAAAAAACACATCTAAATAGAAAATGTCCTATAGTGTTCGTGTCTTCCTCAGAGTGCATCTACATGTCAGTGGCAACGTGTGTCTTCCTAGGATGACTATTGCGTCAGAGCATGGAAGCAGAGAGCAAGTTACATATGCAAGTAAACGCTATCCCAGGTTTAGTGGCTGGAAGTTTGGAGGAAAACAACGTACTCTCTAGTGCCACGAGCATCTCTATAGACAAAGGCTGATGTCGGTGACCTCCCAACCTTTCATGGGGACAGCTTATTGTTATGAGGTGACAAGCACGGTCTATGTATCGTTTAGAAATGAGTGGAACTACCGCTGCAGATATTAATGAAGGTTAGTGCAAGGCAAGTAAACACTAAACATTATATAGTCTCTTCATTCCAGCTCAATTAATGGAAGGAATTGTGTACTATTTTTTTTTTTTGTTTCGTTTTTGAAATATATGTAATGCTGCAATTCCTGTTATAGAAAGTTACATATTGTTCTCGCGTCCCATGCTTGGCGTCACCAGAGGAAACATTTCTATTCAAACATTTTGCGATTTTCGTCTATTTCTCTCTTCTACCATTACGGCCATGGCTATTGTTTTTCTGAACCTGTTGACTGATTGCCTCTCCCTGCTCTTGCTGCCTCGCTGGACAACACTTTGCACTTAACTTGAGCACTACTCTGTTCACCTTAATGATAGAGATCTGTTTCAGTGGTAAAATCTGGAACTCTCTGCTTCTCTTTGTATCTCCTTTACCTTTGACACAAATACTTCAGCAGAGGAGTAGCAAGTCACCAAACACTAAACTGGTCTCGCTTTTAGATCTCATTTCTCACGATTTTTTTAGAGAGCAGCATCAGGTGCAGATTTTTCGCTTTCATCCAATTTTTTTCGCTTTTATCCAGTTTTCTTTCATATTTTTGGTAATTTTTCCTGAGGTATTAAAAAAAACATAACTTGCTGCATTTTTTTAATTGCACTAATTGTCCACCTTTATGATTTCGTAATGTGTTAAGAGTGGTGTTCTTAGTCCAGGGCAAAGAGTAGGAGGGAAAGAACTAAAAAGAAGGAACTTGTCGAGACTAAAGCCCTGGATACGATTTTCTTTCCTATAGGTTCTCATTTGTTACCACGACCTCGCCTTTATGTGTTACTCTTCCCCCTTCCTCGCTCTCTTCCCCTACCGCCCTCCCTCTCACTCTTCCTACACCCTTCTCCTTTTCCCTCTCCCCCTCGCTGAAAATGTTATATCCTGTACAGTAAAAAGAAGTGAATGTATTTGTAAGGGACACTTCTTGTTTATTAACTTACATTTTGTACCTTTTATGTATAGAGAAACTAATTAAGACCAAAAGGGGCTTCGGTTAATTTTCTAGTAGGTAATAAATGCATGTGTGTGTATGTGTGTGTGTGTGTGTGTGTGTGTGTGTGTGTGTGTGTGTGTGTGTGTGTGTGTGTGTGTGTGTGTGTGTGTGTTTACCTATTTGTGTTTTTATGGGTACAAATCGCGGTAGTTGCATCCCATCCCATATTGTTTTTGTTTTTGTCACATTTGTCGATATTGTAAATGTTTTTTTGGCAAGTATATGTTTTTTCCGTAAATGTGTGTGTGTGTGTGTGTGTGTGTGTGTGTGTGTGTGTGTGTGTGTGTGTGTTTAGTAGCTTAGCTCCGAGGTCAGTGCTTCGTTTCATAACATTTTTTTCTGGTTCACATAAGCTGTCTGTGAACGGTTTGTGTGAGTTACGCAGCAGAAAATCGCTCCATATTTTAGTGTTTAGATAGAATTTCTGTAGCGATGCTAATACTTGTTTCCAAATATTTACATAAAAAACGAACGAGGTTATTCTTTTCATACTAAAAGTTTGCAGCCAATTATGATGATTTTTTTTTGTAGAGGTGGGGAGATGAGAATTACGCTGTTGTATAAAATTAATAACATTTTTTCGTCCCTTCGCAGACCGTTTAGATGTTAAGGCTTTTCCTATATAGTACTTCACCGCACGAGATGGTGTTTCTATGGGTTTTGCTATCAACTCAGACTTTGATGGCGAGTGAGGGAGCGGCAGGTTTAAAGGGGATAAGGCAGAAAGACGAGGAAAATTTGTAGGGTGAAGAGAAGAGTGAGAAGGTACATAGGTGAGGGAGGAGACGGAGAGGTGACAGTGGTGATACGTAATGAAATGTGCAAGGGCACGAACCCTCAATAACGTGTAATGCAGGCTGGCAGGGGGACTGAGAAGGCCTCACTTCACACCTTACGCCTGATAAATTAAACCTGTCGCCTAATTAGTTCCCTCACCTGTCGTGGCCCTCGACGTCGCCAGGTAACTCCCCTCCTGCTGTGATTCATTAACACATGCAGGAAATGTTGCCTCTGCTGTGTTTGCCTGACACTTAATACAACTCAAAGCGCTGGCGACATGAGTGTTTGCGTTGCCGTGCAAATTAAATGCTGTCGAACACCTGCCGCTGCTACGCATGTTTTACCAGGGAGTGTGTGGCAAATGACGACCGGGAGGCACTGATTTTTTCCCTCCCATTGTTGCACGGAAAGATAGACAGGAGAGTACACACAGACACACATACACACACACACACACACACACACACACACACACACACACACACACACACACACACACACACACACACACACACACACACACACACACACACTCTACCACGCACACCTTATCCATCATCTCTTTGTGCCTCGCGAAAAGGACTCAGCTCTTTGAAACGCTCCAACCCGTGCGAAGATTTTTCCCATCCTTTCAACGTCTATAAAAAACGGACCCTCCCTTGCCTTGCCCCCCGGTTAAGTGCTAAGTCACATTTATCCGCTTAAGACAATCAGCCCTTAGAGTATAGTTAGATCATCAGAGTGAAGTACGAGAGTTCCCTTCACATTCAGGCCCTGCACTCTCATACTTACACTTGACTCGGAGGACGATGGGGTTGGAGTGGCCGTCACCCTCGATGTTGGTGGCGACGCAGTAGTAGTTCCCTGACTCATCTCTCGTCACCTTCTGCAGGACGAGCGATTGGTTGCTGATAATCACTCCTGCAGTCACGTTATGCTCTAGTTTCTTACCCTGAGAGGGAGAAAAGGCGGAGTTTTGTATATAAGAGAGACACTAAACGAGGGTAGCAAAAAGAAGGGAAAAAATACTTATTGAGAGGAGAGAAAAGGCGATTTTCTTTTATAGTAGAGAGACACTTAGGAAGAGTAACGAAGAAAGAGCTAGAAAATTATCCACTGAGAAGAGAGCAAAAGGCGAGTGGTTTTTTTCATATAAGAGGGACATTGACCAAGAATAACGAAAGGAAGAAAAAAAAAATCATACTGAGAGGAAAGTAAAGACGAAAATGTTATATTAGAGAGACCCTAACTAATGATAACAAAACGAAGGAAAAATTGTATACTGAGAGGAGAGTAAAGGCGAAAACTTTTATATATGAGGGACACTGAACCAGGGTAACAAAATGAGTGAGAAAAAAAAGTCCCTACTGAGAGTGCCAGTCCCAAGAGAAAGGCCAGAAGCATCATCCCAAATTGGTTGCGGTAAAGGGTAAAGGTTAGTGGTGAAAGAAGGCTTAGAAGCGGAAGGGGGTTTGTTGCGAGGGGCTAAAATTTCACTGCTGGCGATGGTAGGCTGTGGGGTGGAGATAAAACTGGCGTGGGGGTCGAGAGGGCAAGGGTATCGGAAACTGTGAGGCTGGTGAGACTTTAGCATGTATTTTTTCCAGTCTAGTAAGGTTCGTTTAGGGGAGAAGAACACCCGTAGCAAGTCTAACCACGTTCCCAGCTCTCCAGTTACGAGTAATACTCTTTTCACCACAAACCCTCGCCTTGTTACATTGCTCCTCCCTCCCTCCACCACCCTCGCCTCTCCCCTCACCTGCCCTCACCTGCCTTCGACTTACCTTATGTTCTTGTAACTCACTTCTCTTCTCCTTCCTACCTTTCCTATCAACCTTAGTCTCTTTCACACGCATGTGCTACTTGTGCCACATCTCTCTCTCTCTCTCTCTCTCTCTCTCTCTCTCTCTCTCTCTCTCTCTCTCTCTCTCTCTCTCTCTCTCTCTCTCTCTCTCTCTCTCTCTCTCTCTCTCTCTCTCTCTCTCTCTCTCTCTGTCAAAACTTTTACACTTTCTTTCACTGCTTCGTCCCATTACTCCGCTATAAACTTGAACCTACTCAGTTTTCCACGTTCGATCTTCTCACAAACTACTCTCTCGTCCCTCATCAGGCTTTCAAAAGACCTCAGTAACCTCACCGGCTTTCTTCCACCCCTACAAAACCCTGAGTGAGCCACCAAAACCCCTATCACTCCTTAATAACCCACTACAGATAAACCCCGACCTTCCTGGGCCCAATAAATGGATACCTCATGGAGCCAAGAGATCTGGGTCACGGGGGGGTTGGCCTTGATGGAGCACTCGAAGTAAACATCGTCCCCTTCCTCGATGCTGCTCAGGTTGAGGGAACGACCAGGCCGCAACCTCGTCACTGGAACGTCTGTGTGTGGAGATGACAGTAGGTGAGATAGGATCAGGGAGGGTGTGATGGGCGAGGTAGGGAAAGGAGACAAGGGAGGGACAGGTGATGGTTGGAAACTGAAGGTACTGTGCTGTGAGTTAAGGGATGGAAGGACGCAGCTATCAAGGAATGAGGGAAGGTTATGGTAGGGTGAGGGATGCGTTAGGCAGGGGAAGACAGGTGTGCCAGAGGGGAGACTGTGAGGGAACAGAGGGAAAGAAACGGAAAAATATTTAGAAAGTGTATTGCAAAACCTTCTGTAAGAGCTTTCTCTAATTTCCTCCCTCCTGTCGTGTCTCTTCACGAAGAAAAAAACGAAAACATAACTTTGACTCATTTTTTTTTCTTTTTGTGCCGTCCTTGTTTTCCCTTCCCCTGCCTCTCTTCCTTCGCCTCCTTTCAGAATTCCTCGCTCGTCCCAGCACCATTTATGCGACCTGGTACAACTTAGTCGTCACAACGGCGTCGTCTCTTCAACTCAAAGCTTTACAAAAAGCAAGATAACTGAGTCACCCTCTTCACCTCAAAGGAAACGTAAGAGAGGAAAAGGGAGAAAGGAGCCTTTTTCTCCTAAACAGGCAGCTTAGCGATATGAAAAGAGGCATTGAGTTGGTCACAAAGCTTCAAAGCATCATTTAATGTCGCATTGCTCGACTCGTCTTTCATAAGTAGACAAAAAGGGAAAGTCAGTGGCAGGGGCGAGGGTGCACAGTACGGTAACTTCACCACGGAGTCTTAAACCTGAGAGGAAATTATCGAAGTCAATAACACCACGACATGACAAGGTATGAAAAGAAAAGTTAACGAAAGACCTTCCGTCGGTCTTCCCATGGCCGCCGTCGCCCGGGAGTCTGGCTGGAGGAGGAGGTGCAAATATATAAGGTTACAAGTGGAGGACGGGCGAGGTCTTCCTGCCCTTGTGGTGATCCGTGGAGGGCGTAGGCACTGGGAATCGCGTGGGGTCTCTCCTTCACTTGTGGTATGCGTGTGTTGCGTGATGCTCCTAATTTTTCTGAAGAGAGGATTCTGGCGCTGGTGTTAGTCTTGTCCCTGCACTCCTCCTTCCTCTGCTTCACGGTTGGACTTTGGCCGTAATCCAGGCAAGGGTTCCCGCACCGCCTCCTTGGCCACTACAGGTTTTTGCTGTAACCAAAGTGCGTTGAAGAGTTTTCTTGGCATCCTGCGGGCTTTGGGGAGTATAAGTGGTTGGATGGGTGGGTGTGTGGGTGTAGGGTTTGCATGACCAGGGGAGTCTTCATGGCCTGAATACTTAACGTGGACCCTCCTGCTGTCCCCTTCTTTCCATAGGTATTGCTACCGCCAACAGTGTCACCATGCACTGCTGCTGCTGCTGCTGCTGCTACTGGTATTATTATATAGTACTGGTGCCGCTATTGTTGTTGTTGTTGTTTCTATATCTACTACTACTACTACTACTACTACTACTACTACTACTACTACTACTACTACTACTGTTACTACTACTACCACTCCTACTACAAATTACGGCTTCCTGGTTACTTCTGGGCTGTTGTGGTCAGAAGCGGCACCTCCACAAGACTCTCCCTCTCTCCTTGCCGTTCCCTAAGCAGAGGCTGAGTGGTGGCGACGCGCGGCGGGAGTGTTGATGATAGACTAATGATGCACAGTAATCGTTGTTTAATCAGCCATTAAGTACCTGCTGTTGGTGATAAGCCTGATAATAAATCCATGATAATATTTTGGTTTGGCTGCGGTCATACTGCTCGCTTTTGACGGGTATTACCTGAGGAAATTACATGTTCTTCACGTTCTGTCGTAGCAATCTTGGTTAATAAAGAACGTGAGGTACTCTTCTTCGTTTTCTTTTTCTCAGGAAGCGTGTACGCAGTCAGGGTATGTTTCTGTTGGCAAGAATCGCAAAGAGCTATTTTTCCCTTCTCTTGGTGCAGTTACATGCGCGTTGTTAGTTGTTTTTTAATCCAAAGCCGCAGCAGACGATGGCGTGCACAAATAGGATGCGTGAGCTGAGGTACTTAGCAGCGGCTTTAGTGTTATCACTCCTCCGGGCCGCCCTGTGACGGAGGTTAGTGAAGCACATTGTTGTTGCTGTTAATGGTAACGTCGGTACTGCTGTCATTTTTTACTTAATTTTGTTTTTTTGTTTTTTGAGTAGTAGTAGTAGTAGTAATAGTAGTAGTAGTAGTGATAGTAGTAATAGTAGTAGTGGAAGAAGTAGTAGTAGTAGTAATAATAATAGTAGTAGTAGTAGTAGTGATAGTAGTAGTAGTAGTGGAAGTAATAGTAGTAGTAGTAGTAGTAGTAGTAGTAGTAGTAGTAGTAGTAGTAGTAGTAATGGTGGTGGTGGTGCAGATGTAGCACTATTGGTGGGAAAGTTGCTAGAGGTATAATCGAACTCAGAAGCCGAGTATCCTGCCACACTAACTTCCATTGTATTTAAAGTTTTCTCACAGTGGTATGTTCTGTGGTCTGCTGGGAATATCTTTATAACTTATAACTGACAGGTCTCAACAGATGGAGGGAGTTACAATTAAAATAAAAAGCTCCACACAGTAGGAGTGAGTGCAGCTTGTTATGACTTTTGACCATGACTATAATTGTTATGTTTTGTCTGCCAAAGCTACCGTGCCTTCGTACCCTGTGCTACTGTCCTGCCTTGGTGTGACGCGGCGTGCCTCACCTGGATGCCGTGGCGTGAGTGGTCGTCGACAGGTGTGCGTACGATCGTTGGGGTGAAATTTCATTAGCGGCGGAACCATCGGCCAAGTATGCATTCATTATCGAGTAATTTCGTCTTATATCTCCTAAACGCTTGGATCCATTTTAACTTGGCCGAATTTGCCTCCGTATATCTCCAGTCTTCGCCGCTCGCTTCCCGAATAAGCTGCGTTTTACGTGAAGGCAATTTCAGTCCTCGGGCATATATGCAGTTCTTCAGGAGTCTTATTCAGCGTTTAACATCACGAGGCGTTGCCAGGCAGGTGTTGGCCAATACTTCGATTTCCCTCGAGGAGAAAAATGCCAAGCTGCTGTGAAAGTGATTTGAGTTTTAGGTACTTGTGTGTGTTTGCCGTTAACATTTTTCTTTAATACTTTGTGGCGTAGGTGTTTCAAATATTTATGGATATATTTATCTGTAAAGTAAGAGAGATTTTATAGCAGTCAGGAGAGCATTATGAAATCTGCGCCTATCAGAAAACAATGAAAGGTAGAAGGCACTCATTTGATTTTCACTGTCGCCACCACACTGACCGCGGCGGGAGGAAGCCAGAAAGGAGAACTCTTGACGCCAACGAATGTTGAAAAATATCCAAGATCGGGATGAATATTCGCATCCACTTCAAAATCTAATCAGTTGTTTCGTGGCTCAAGACCAACTTTTCCATAAAATTAATTGAAATCCTTTGACAACTTTTGTGAAATATTACGAACAGCACGGGAGAAGGCGCGCACCGACAGCAGCACACCTGATAATGAAAAGTAAAACGAGAAAATAACTAAACCAATTAATCTGTACCACTAGATCATACATAATTACCATAAACAAGTACAGGAGTCAATGTTTACCCACTGCCAAATGTTTACAGCGCCTGATCACTGCATTACCTGCCCTGATGACACTGCCGGGACCAGTAACATAGACACCGCCAGGAAATTAATATCATCACTAAGCGTCGCCATCTGGTTAACGCCGCCAAGAACTAACGAACAAAAAACACCACTTTATATTTCCCCTTATGAAAGTTGACTGCATCGTTTTTATCTATATTTGCTGAAAGAACTTAAAATTTACTCGTAAGCTTCAAGTGGTGTACGAAGCACGCTGTTATGGACACGGGACGGCCTCGTTTTATGCCTGGGATGACCTTGGCTGTTGCATCACGGAGGGAAAGAGTGGCAGTATATTTTTCCGATTTCTTTTTTTTCTATATACATTTTTTTTTTGGCTTGGCGATTGGTGCACTAAACGCGATGAGGATTAAAAGCAAGCCTCGAAAAAAAAGTAGCTTAATTCTTCCTGCGTGTATTTGTCTGCTTTTTATTTCGTTTTATGTAGATAACTTGAACTATTTTTGTCAGTTCTTTCTCCTCTGTTAATTATGGTTTGCTTTGTTATCTCATGGCAGCTTGTCTTTTGATATGAGGGGATAGTAATAAAAGATACCATGTGTGTGTGTGTGTGTGTGTGTGTGTGTGTGTGTGTGTGTGTGTGTGTGTGTGTGTGAGTGTGTGTGTGTTTGTGTTGTTCCCTGGCATTAATATTTCCTATTGCCTTACTCAGTAAACACAGGATCACGCTCTGTACACTTCATATGCATTCAAGTAAATAGGACTTATTGTTATATACATACTTGTACTGACGCACACACACACACACACACACACACACACACACACACACACACACACACACACACACACACACACACACACACACACACACACACACACACACACTCACATGAGAATAATGAGAATGGAAGAATGAGAGAGAGAGAGAGAGAGAGAGAGAGAGAGAGAGAGAGAGAGAGAGAGAGAGAGAGAGAGAGAGAGAGAGAGAGAGAGAGAGAGTGCAACTTCAACTTGGTTTCAGCCTGACAGCTTTGACAAAAGGGAAGCTACCAAATAAATGAATGTTATCTATTGCTGGAGTGAACTGAAGGCAGTTTAGAAATTCTGCAACGAAAATATAATAGTAATAGTTTCCCTGGTAAAAATTACACTTCGGTAATGAAACGTGACCACCGAGAATAAATGAAAACCTGAATAGAATGAATATGTAATGAACAGTATACAAATTTGAGAAACAAAGAGATTAAAGCAGAGAAGAGAAATTCAAATATGAATATAAAGGCTGAACAGAGACAAAAATAATAAGAAAAACAAAACATAAGTATACAGTAACATATTCCAGGGAATGTGAAGAGGAGAATACTATGCACATTGATAATAACAATGATTAACAAACGAAATACAAATACAGCAAATAAGAAATGAAATCTAACCCCAACCAAACGCAAAATAACCTAGCCAGAATTAACCTGACGTAATCTAGCTTAACGTAACCTAACTTAACGTAACTTAGCTTGATGTAAGATAAATTAATCTAACTTGATGCAACCTAACTTAAAGTAACCTAACTTAACGTAACTCAACCCAACGTAACGTAACGCAACCTAACCTAACTTATGCTAACGTTACCTAACCTAACGTAACCTCATCTCACCGCATCTCACCTACCCTAACCTCTAAGAGAACAGGAATACCGGTAACAATAACTATCCAGTACGACAGACAATATTCAAATTTCAGAGTCAATATTCGGTAACGTTGAAGTAAGAGGAGAATTTTTGACTCTTTAATCTTTCTATTTCCTATATTTCTGTAAGTGTCAAGGAGGCTGCCTGAGGGGAAAAAGGAAAACAACTCACTCAACTCAACTTCCTGGTCAAAAAAAGTAAAAAAAGTCGAAAAAAATGTTGACCAGTTTAGTTTTAGAGTTGCCTTGTTAGTTACCCCTCTTTTCAAACACTTCAAGTCACAGGAAGGAGAAAAACTAGAAAAACAAAAAAAATATCTCCTGACTTCCAAACAGGTTCTGTCTGAGTTTTGCAGGTGAAGTGTTTACGAAGAACATCAAGCTGAACTTTTGAAAATACAATAAACGTACACAGGGGAAAAAAAATCAGAATGTTCTTATGATGGTGGAAATGTTGATGGTGGTTCAATAAGGCGAATAAAACTAACGAAAGCAAATTGACTGTGTAATTAACAGGTGAGGTGAAACACAGAGCGTCACCTGAGTGCCATTACAATTATTTCTTTC
>NC_059274.1:4930000-4965000 GCF_017591435.1 Portunus trituberculatus
CACACAGCACAGCACAGCACACACAAACACACGGAGTCACGCACGGGTACTCACGGAACACTTGCAGCTTCCACTGGTCTGTGAGAGGCGGTGTGGAGAGAGTCGGTGATTCGGCTCGACAAGCGAGGACTCTGCCTTCGTCCCTCACGCTTGGTGTCCACCTCAGCTCGCTTCTCGTCACGTTCCCTTCCTCCGTTAGCTTTTGTGAAGAGGCGAACGAGAAGATTCAGAAAGATAACGAGGTGGAAGAGACATAGGAGGAAAAAACAAAGGGTATGTAAGACCTAGAAAATGTAAAGACGAGGATGATAATGAAAAAAATGGAATTGTGAAAGTAAGGAATATGAAAAGGTGGAAGAAAAATAGGAAAGAAAACAAAGGATAGGTACATGAGATCCAGGAAATGTAAAGACGAGGATGAAAACGAAGAAAAGGAATTGTGAAAGTAAGGGGGATGAAAAGGTGGAAGAAAAATAGGAGAGAAAACGAAGGGCACATGAAACCCCACAAAATGTAAAGACAAGAATGATAACGAAGAAAAGGAATTGTGAAAGAAGGTTAGGAGGGTGAAGAAGGAGGAAGAAAAGGATGAAGATGAGGATGAGGACAAGATGTAATGTAAGATAGAGGATACGTGAAAAGAAAGGTTTATGAGTAAGGATTCGTAAAGAGGCAGATAATCAGAATGAATAAAAAGCATCATGAAGAAGAAAACGTTAATAGAGAGGAAAGGAGAAAGAAGAAGAAGAAGAAGACAAAAAAAGAGAACTACAGTAGGTACGCTAAAAGGGAGAAGAGGAGGATGGGAACGAAAAGGAAAAAAGAAGGCAAAAAGGTACAAAAATAAGAATGAAGACGAGGATGGCAACGAATGAGAGATGAACAAGGATATAAATATGATGAAAGGCAAAGACGAAGGA
This sequence comes from Portunus trituberculatus, assembly GCF_017591435.1. Taxonomy (NCBI): domain Eukaryota; kingdom Metazoa; phylum Arthropoda; class Malacostraca; order Decapoda; family Portunidae; genus Portunus; species Portunus trituberculatus. The sequence goes on from NC_059274.1 coordinate 4,930,921, forward strand.
GGAGTACGGGGAGGAAAATAGTGACGGAAGAGAAGTAGGCAAAAGGAAGAGGAAAAAGAAGAACGGGTGGGAAAATAAGCTCTAGGAGGAGATGGAAGAAGATGAGAAGGATGTCTTGATAAAAAGATAAGAGTGAAGGAACAGGAAAGCGAAGAGGAGGAGGTGAAAGAGAAAGGAGAAATAAAAAGAGAAGGCTAGGAACGTGGAGGAAGGCGGAGGAGACGGAGCTGGAGTAGGAAAGGGAGAGATAACAGACAGTGTGAGAAAAAGAAGGGAAGAGACATGAAAGAAAGAAAAAGAGAGACGTGAAAACCAAGAAATAGTGACAAGCGAAAGGAGATGAAAGACAGAAATACATGAGAGAGAGAGAGAGAGAGAGAGAGAGAGAGAGAGAGAGTGAGAGTGAGAGTGAGAGAGAGGGGTATAAATGACGTCTGAAGGAGAAAGTGAGCAAGCAAGGAAGGAGAAAAAGGAGAGAAAGAAGAGAGATACAGCAACAAAGGTAGAGAAGGGAAGAGAAGGGAAGAAGAGAAAGTGGAGATGATAAACGAGGATATGACGACGAGGGAAACAAAAATACTCGAGTGATAAGAAAGATAGAAATGAAGAAATGAATAAAAAGTGATGAGAGAAAGAATATGAAAAATCGTGACCGTAAATGTGACGAAAGAGGAAGAGGAGAAAGAAAGGGAAGAAAAATGAGGGGAAAGAGAGATAAGGAAAAAATAAAACGGATTTGCTTCAGGTTTCCTCGCAAAAGCTATTCATCTTCTTCCAATACCTTCCTCCTTCGTCTCTTCTTCTTTATCTTGTTTCACCTTTTTCCCCCATTTCCCGCTCCTTCCCCTTCTCCTCGTCCTTATTTCCTTTTTCTCTTCCTGGTACCATAAACTTTTCCCATTCTCTCTCTCTCTCTCTCTCTCTCTCTCTCTCTCTCTCTCTCTCTCTCTCTCTCTCTCTCTCTCTCTCTCTCTCTCTCTCTCTTGCTCTTTAATGTCTTCCCGTTACTTTAATGTTTTTCTTCTTTTTTTTTCTCTCTCCTCTTCTCCCTCCTCTTTATTACTTATCTGGTACTAACTCTTTCTCCTTCTCCTTATGACTTTCCTTCTCCTTCTCCTTCTCCTCCTCTTCCTCCTCCTCCTCCTCCTCCTCCTCCTCCTCCTCCTCCTCCTTCTTCTTTTCCTTCATCTCCTCCTATTTGTTCATAAGTCTCCCTTTTAAGTAATCCTTTCTTTTTACCATCCTAAGTCCTCTTCTTCCTAATTTCCTCCTCTTCTCTCCCCTAAATTACTGCCCTGTAATCAGGTTTCTAATCTCCCTCTATCTTTCCTTTCCTCCTTCCTTTGTTCGTCGTTTATTTTTCCATCTTATAATGTCCTTTGCCCTTCTTATCATCCATCTTATTCTCCTTCTTTTGCACCTAACACTATTATGCTTCTATGTACTGACGTTTTGTATTCCTTCGTATTACACTTGTTCACTTTGAGAGAGAGAAAGAGAGAAAGGTAAAGTATTCCTCCCTACCTCTGTGTTGAATTTTCTACCTGTTTCACTATTCTTCGTTTACATCGTTAAATCCCTTTTATAGGAAGAGTTTTATTGCTAAGGTTTAAAGTTTGATTCTTCCTGCGATGACTCTTTCACCTGCACGGGGCTTCTGGTAATCCTCTTCCTCCGACCTACCCTTCTGCTTCACCTAATATCATTTCAGGGTTTCTTCCCTTCATAAACTCCTCTTCCGGCAGGTTCTTACTTCCTCCCCTACACAAAGCCTCCGATATTTATTTTCTTCTCTTCTCTTAGTCTCCTGCCAACCAAGAGTTTTCCTCGCGCCAAAATCCCTCCTCCTCCTCCTCCTCCTCCTCCCCGCAGTTTCTAGTTCTCTTCTCCTCCTCAAACGTTTTCTGACCTCTGTACGTTTTGTTGTAATCTTTCAGCGTGTCTTGTTGTATTTTCTGTCTACAATTTCTTTCCTATTCGTCCTTGTTTCTTTCAATTTTTACTCACGTTCTCCTTCATCATTCTGCCTCTCAGTGTCTAATTTTGTCTTCACCTCTTCGTCGAATGTCACTTCCTTGTTTTCCTCCCTCCAGGTACTTCTTTCTTTCTTTCCCTGCGTCTTCTTAATCGTATCTTCTTATCATTACTCTAAAATTATCATTCCTCATAGATCACTCCTCTTTCCTCCATCCCTCCTTCCGGTATGTCCTTTTTTTCTTCTCTCTCTTTTCTCTAACTTAATACTTACTATACGTCACTCCTTTATCCTGCAACTTCCATTCTCTTCACTTATTCCTCTAACATTCCTTTCGTGCGTCACTGCCTTTTTTCCACCTTCCCTCATTTCAACTTTCCTCCTACTTGTACATCACTCCCTTTTCAACAATCACCACCAATCCTCTCATTTTTTATCCTTTCTGAAATTTTCCTTCCCTTCACCTCGCTTCCACTCCTTCCTCCTCTTTCCCTCACTCTACACCAAGCTGGACATACCTTACAATCCTTTACTCACCTTTTCACTGTGAGTGTTGAGTCTGGCATCATCAAGGCGCCAGGTAACGATGGCAGGTGGCCGGGCTCCCATTACCAGGCATTGGATATCGTACGGTCTTCCAGCGCTTAGAGGTTTGCGTTCCCCCATCACCGTCACCATCAGCGGGGGGACTGCAGAGAGAGAGAGAGAGAGAGAGAGAGAGAGAGAGAGAGAGAGAGAGAGAGAGAGAGAAAAGTTAGTGGGTTCTATTAAGTCTGTTCAAATTAAGTAGATAAGTTAATTTCCTTGCTCCCTGTGTACCCTTCCCCCGACGATGGTCTTTGTATGTGCTGTATAATAGTGATCTTTGTTCCTTTTTGTTAGTGCTCCATTATAGACTCGTGCCTCGTTGTCTTACAATTAGCGTCCTCCATTCACACTGCTGAGATTAAGTAGAGAACTCTATTCCTTTGCTTTTAGTGTGGGGCCAAATGGTGTTTTTTCTATGGTAATGAGATTCAGTGTATTTTTTCTGTATATTTACATTCACGAATAGCCAACGTAATGTTATTGTTAGTGCCAAATGTGGTGGGAGCTTTAAAAAGATTGAATTTATGGATACGTATGATAAATAGTTGTACGCTCCGACGGTTTTGAGATGTGTATTAGATTAGATAAACTTAATGAAGGGGATCGTAAACTGGAACTATTTACATACCTAACCTAACCTAATGTAACCTAACCTAACCCAACCCAACCCAACCCAACCCAACCCAACCTAACCTAACCTATTTCCAAGTTCCTATGACTTGAATTCTTTTGAACAGAGAGAATGCAAGACTCTTTCTAATTACGTTTAAATTATCTTGATTCTCTGTATGGACTTGCATTCATATGCTTTTTGCCCTTTGCCCTTCATAAATGAATAAAAGAAGTATAGAAATAAGAGCATACGTTATTAAAAAGAGGGTATCATATGAATTAGATTAAATAAATGTGATGTGAGAAGTAGACGTAAACACGTAATTCTGTAAAGGGACTGCAATGTGTAGGTTTTGTGGATATTTTCAGCTTCCCTCATGATCTAATTTTGCCTGGATATTATGCCGTCGTATTTTGTTATCTTCCGGTTATTGGATTCTGTTTAGTATTATCAAATTAAGCGGTTCATTCCTTTGTCCTTTGTGTCGAGTCTCTTCCCTTGAGATCACTCTTTGTATAAGCTCCATAGTAACGCTCTCGTGTTTTTATTGCTTCATTTATTTCTACATTGATATTATGGAATACTATGTTGTTTTGTAACTCATGTTCTTTTTTTTTTAATGAAAGAGTGGCATTGACCAAGAAAGACGGAAAAAGAGATGAAAAGGTCTTATGTTCCAAAAGGAAGGTTGAGAATTTCATTCAAAATAGGAGGATAAATGTCACAAATCCTTCCTAATGAAAGTTTAATCTTCACACCTTTTTTTTTGCTTTGCAGCTTTACATTTATGCGTCACGTAATCCACATTAATTCTCACCTTTGCATCGTCGCCTTTATGCTTTATTCAGCCTCTTAATACACCCAACTAAGCGCTCTTCCTTGTATCACCAAATGGACACAAAGAAAGTTTTACCTCCGCCATTCAACTAGCATTTGGTTATCCAATAATCCGCTTTCATAACTAAATATTTTCTACAGTACGATTTCACTTCAGTTTATCCGATTATGCTCTGAGTGCAAGAGGCGGCAGAGAAATTCACGCTGTTTGTTTCGGTCACGTGCCTTCAGATACAGACACGTAAATAGATAGATGGGTAGATAGATAGATGTGTAGGAAGGTAGATTGAGAGAGAGAGAGAGAGAGAGAGAGAGAGAGAGAGAGAGAGAGAGAGAGAGAGAGAGAGAGAGAGAGAGACGTGTAATTGAAACGTAAGACAATGTAATACTGAATATTTCTGAATTAACCTGAGTTTTCTTGCCTCTGTACTTGTATCCAGTTTATATTTCGTCTCAGTTGTCTCGGCCCTTCAGCCTCCGTGTGAGTTAAGGGAAGTTGGTCAAAGACTAAACAAGGATCGACTTGTCTATCGGTACTCGCCAAATAAAAGAAAGCTTCCGTGCGTGTCGAGATTAGACGATGTGTTGTTGGAATTCCGCCCGTGTTCTGATCGACGAGAGGGACTCCGGAATGAGGCAACCACGAAACCCGGTGTTATGAAAGCTTGAGGTAAAGTCTCTCACAACACAGAGTCTACTTTGATCCATTTTGTGACGGACTGACGAGGAATGAGGTAAAGGCAAGCTCATTGGTGGTACAGAATGTGAAATAGAATCTTATCAACAAGTACACTAAAACACTTGTTTACCTGTGTTCTACCCCTTTGAGCAAAAGTGAAGCCAACGGAAAAAGCATTTAATGATAAAAGCTGAAATAAATTCTATTTCAACAACTACCTTAAGAATATACAGTCTTTGATTCATTCTCTAACCCACAAGGTAGAAATGTATCAACGTTCAAACTAGTTAATAATATAGAAATATGAATACAGTCACATCATTAGTAATATGAACACGCTTGTTAATTCGTCTCTTAATTCATTTACCCACCAATCCACTAAGTAGTTCCCACGCATTAACTCTCCTATTCATTCTCTCACTTTGTATACCAAGAACTCTGAACACTCCTGTTGGATAATCCAGGTATCCACCCATTCAACCACTAAGGAATTTCCATCCACTTTCTCACCTTCACACAATTCTTTATTTCCGATTCTCTAAGTGGACAACATGATGCACAGTCCTTGTTGTCTATCCTTTTATCCTTACCTGGTGTCCCTGACGCAGAAAAGACACTTATTTTGAAGTAAACCAGACAGACGGCTGTACTAAATAAGCTCACATAAATTATTCAATAGACACAAACTACCAATGGTTCATCCACATATTTACTTGTTTACAAATTCCCACCAACAACTCATCCATCAAATTTTGTAGTATACCAATCAGCCACATAACATGATTACACACTATCTGTCCTCCAGCATATCTTTTATTGATGGAACTAACTCAGCTTTTATTCAGCAAACACGTTGATCCACCCAGCAGGCTGTGTGTGGGAAAAGAGAACAGAACAAAGATGGAAATGATTCAACAGCGACACGTGGAAAGAGAGGAGGGGAAATACAGAGATAAAAAGAAACTCACAGTGCATGTCGACAGTGATCGTGGTGGCGAGAGACTCTGTCAGGTTGTTATTATTGGCATGGCAGGTCAGTTTCTTATGTAGGTCGTCCCGGGTAAGATGGGATATAGTCAGCGTGTTCGTCACCACCTCTGTCTCTTCTTCTTCCACCTCCGAGTCGAGCAGCTCTTCCCCATTCCACCAGGTGACTCTCGGGGATGGATAGCCGCCTCGTACTCTGCAGTGGAGGGTGAGGTTGTCGCCCTCCACGTAAGGTCCTATGTTTCCCTTCGCCTCCTCGCCCATCTCCGTGTAGACCATCATGTGACGCGGCGGGACTGTGGAAGGAGGTGGAAAAAAGAAGGGGATGATGAGAAACAGGAGGATGGGCAAGAGAATCGCGAGAAAAATAAGCAAAAAATGAAAATAGGGATAAAGAGGAGGAGGAGGATAAGGAAGGGGATTGGGAGAGGATAAGGGAAAAAGGGAAAAGGAAGAAGACATTGGAGAGAGAAAGAGAAGGAGGAGGGGGAGTGTGGAAAAAGACGAGGACGAGAAGGAGGAAAAGACAAAAAAAAGTGGGGGAAGAGATTGGCAGGAGGATGAAAGGAAAATGATGAGAGATCGGATAAAAGAGAAGAAGGAAGAGAGGAGATGGGAATAAAAATAATCCTTATATGAGAGGTTACCACGACAAAAAAAAAAGAAAAAGATTGAGGGTGAACATGAGACGGAAAAGGGGAAAAAGAAAAATCGTTAGAGCGACTAAAAGGAAAACGAAAAAATAACACAACAACACGAGGAAAAGTTAACCTATATTCCTCTAGAGCGAAAGAAAACGAAAAACTAGATAGAAAATATGATGGAAGGTGAGAATGCCTAACTATACATCAAATATCCTACTTGGCGACAGACCGCTCATGAAAAATAAATGAATAGGAGGTGGATGAAAATAGTGCCATTCAGGGGCAATATAAAAAGAATATTAGAAATGTTATTAGTATTCATTTGGGTCATAGAAATAATAATTGTGAACCGCTGTCTGCCTGTCCAATTAAAGGGTTATTAGTTACCATTTTTCTGCAGTCAGGTAATGGAAATGCTATTTGTCTTATTTGTAACGATAATTAATGCGCTTCTTTGATGTAGAAGAGTCTGTGTTACTGATGGTGTTGCGCCAGACTTGATTTGTTTTGCCCTGTGTTGAGAATTCCTGCAATGACTGCGGTGCGATAAAATGTTGTCCAGCTAATTAAAGTGAAATAGTCATCAATTGATTATATTACCTATGCGCCTTACCGAGACTTGATGAGATGGTAGGTACTAGTCACTTCAACTCAGATGCTGACCTACCGCTTTGTCCTATCTCCTCACACACAGAGATAGATAGATACTTTGATCAAATAGTAATTGTAGTATGTTATAAATGCCTTCCCGCCACAAACACACGATTGCAGACATTCTTTTTTAGTATTAGTTGTTCAATTTCATGACATCCTTTACCAAGAACCATCTAATTTACCAACACTTTCAAATGTAGTAGCAGCACACACATACGCACACACACACACACACACACACACACACACACACACACACACACACACACACACACACACACACACACACGGCACGGTAGCTCAGTGGTTAGAGCGCTGGCTTCACAAGCCGGGGTTCGATTCCCTGGCCGGGTGGAGATATTTGGGTGTGTCTCCTTTCACGTGTAGCCCCTGTTCACCTAGCAGTGAGTAGGTACGGGATATAAATCGAGGAGTTGTGACCTTGTTGTCCCGGTGTGTGGTGTGTGCCTGGTCTTAGGCCTATCCGAAGATCGGAAACAATGAGCTCTGAGCTCGTTCCGTAGGGTAACGTCTGGCTGTCTCGTCAGAGACTGCAGCAGATCAAACACACACACACACACACACACACACACACACACACACACACACACACACACACACACACACACACACACACTCAAATAGATCGATAACTAAGAAGACATTGCCTGATAGATTGAAAGACAAATGAATATATATATACAAGAAATCGATAAATAGATGAGTAGAAAGATAAATAGATAGATAGATAGATAGCCAACACACATGATCCTTCTCAAGATTATACTGTATATCGCTATAAGTTAAATTTGAGTAACTTACATGGTCTTCAAACTCGCCCTCTCTAACATACACTCACTTAGCACTGACAGGTTGGTGGTGTAGGTGAGTGTCGGGTTTGTCCTGAAGTGCACGCGACACCGGTAGATGCCCCCGTCGCCGATTCTGACTCGCTGGATGACGAGAACATTCCGGGCGCCATCGAAGGTAATGCGGGAACCCAAGTGGGAGTTGATCTTCCGATGTAGCGCCGGCCCGTTCCTCATGTCGTAGCTGTGCAGAAAGGGAAAATGATGATTGGTAAATTAAAAAAAGAGGAAAAGTGATGGTTAAAGGGGTCTGTGTATTAGTTAACAGGAAATGATAATACAGAGTGATATAAATTGTTGGTTAATACGTGTAAAAAAACTATTTACATTTAAATGAGACAAGTGAATAATAGAGAAAGTAATAAATGAATTATCAGATGAACATACAAAATAACAAGAGAGAAAGTGAGTGAAAGATATGAAAAAAAAGGGAATAGAAAAGTGAGCAAAAATGTTTAAATGAAAACAGCGAAAAAGAAAACCTCACAAGAATTAGGAGTGAATGGAAAACAAAGCAAGACAAAAAAGGTAAAGAACATTTTCCAAGTAGAAAGATCGTAACAAAGCGAAAAATTAAACGAAAAGATATGCAAGTGAATGGTGTACAATCGTTCACTCGAGAATGTAATACTGACTTTTTTTTCTAGATTAATGAAGGGTGGGAGAAAGATTTTCTTTTGTATCACAGAGTTGTTATCTTGTATCTGTAAAATGAAAGAGAAGTTTGGGTTTGTTCAGAATGTATTTTAGAAACCTTTCTATTTCAGGAAGGTATGAGAAAAAGCTGTAGTCGCTGTAGTAGTCAAACTGTACTGTAGAGAGGGAACGAATGATATTCTCTACTCATAACCAATTTTCCCAGACCAAGAATAAAAATGTACAAGTAACAACATCACAAAATTAAGTTAATTTGATATCAAAAATTTATTGTAAATTTAATGTAAATTTAATGCAAATTAGTAATCAGATATGAACTAATGAATTGTTTTGTGTAAAAATGTTTCCACAGACCAAGGAAAAACTGAGGAAATGACTGGTAGATGTAATTACCAGATGCATATTTTCTTATTTCGTAGAATGACATAATTAGTTTGGGCAACTTTATCCAGTTAATATTTCTGATGATGCTTTATCATTAGTCCGTCGAAAATTATAAATCAACCATTTTTATTTTTCATATGAGTGAACTGAATGCGTTTGTTACATGTCAAAGTTGATGTGGCGGTGTAAGGACTGACCTTTGCTTGTATATGTCATAAAGATTCTTCTTTTCTTATTTAATATCATCTTATTTTATTGGTCATTTAATTATGAAAGAAAATAATTAACCTAGGATTATGGTGCAGGTAAGTTAATGACCTTGACGTACCTGAGAGCAGTTTGCTGATAGACAGGTGGTAAAAAGTATTTTCCCACATAACTTTGATGTAAAAAGAAAAAAATGTTTTCTCACAATTAAGCTAAATTCTTTTTAGAATTACTGAACCTTGACACTGTATCATGGGAAAGAGTTGACTTATAAGCGAATAAGCCTTTAATTTCAATTCCACTACGAGGCTGAGACTGAAACCTTGTTAAGTCTATAGAGAAAGCAAATATAGATCTGTCTGAAACACATGCCACCTGAAAATTAGATCATTAAAAGAATATTTGCACGGGTAATGAGTAGGCATAAATCAAAGAATCCACCTTGTTCCTTCCTTTGAAAACGGCACTCTATTGGAACGCGCGGCACTGACTTAGGGCGGCTGGTAAATAAGTGTAATGAAAAATATGGGAGACGAAGAGCTCAAGCCAACAAAGGGAAAGGAAGAGAGAAAGGGAAAGAGGAAAAGGAACGAAGTGGAAGCGGGTCTTTGAAGGATCAGAAAGTTTTGTGTGTGTGTGTGTGTGTGTGTGTGTGTGTGTGTGTGTGTGTGTGTGTGTGTGTGTGTGTGTGTGTGTAAAGTAAAAAGCTCAGGAATCGCAAGGAGTGCTTGTGTGTCCCTGTGAAGGGGAAGAAATAGAAAATAAAAGACGAGAGCATTTGAAAGCAGTGTGTAGCGTGCGTCTGTGTGTGTGTGTGTGTGTGTGTGTGTGTGTGTGTGTGTGTGTGTGTGTGTGTGTGTGTGTGTGTGTGTGTGTGTGTGTGTTTCCATTTGGAGGACAAGCAAGTGAGCAAGGTACGAGAGAGAGAGAGAGAGAGAGAGAGAGAGAGAGAGAGAGAGAGAGAGAGAGAGAGAGAGAGAGAGAGAAAGAAGAAAGAAAGAAAAGAAATGAAGGTATGAAATGAATCTCAGGAAACGAGTATGAGAACAAATACAAGAAACTAAAGAAAAAAAAAAAACACCCACACGCGCGTATATAATTTGAGGAAATGACTTAATCCACACATTAAGGCGGTCGGGAAGCCACCTCATGCCCAGATAAACACGACACCTAAGATTAATGACCGAGATACAAGAGATAAATCCACATTAATTCGTTATCATAAACATTACGCGTCACATTAATTATTCCAAACACATTTAATCATTCCCTAAGTAAATCGTCCTTGCCAGAAGCGGAACGGGGAAGACGGAGGATTATAAAGGGGATCCAAGGACGAAGAGAGAGGATTTACAGAGGGAAAGGAGAGAGAGGGAATGGGAGAGGGTGAGTAAATATAGGGAGGAGTGTAGACAGATGAGAGAGAGACGTGATGGTGAAGAAAATAATAAATACAAGAGGAAGTAAATAAACAGTGATGTACAGGAGAGAAGGTCGAAGAAGAAAGATGGAGAGGAAGATAAAGGGAGAGTGAGAATAAAGATAGAGAAGGGGTGTTCATAGATGAGAGAGACGTGGATGTTGAAGAAAATAATAAATGCAAGATGAGGTAAATAAACGAAGATGTACAGAAGAAGAGCAGGAAGAAAAATAAAATTGAAGACTAAATGACAAAGAAAAAAAAAATGACATGAAAAATATGAAAAAAACAGGCTAAAAGTAGAAAAAATACAGGCAAAAAGAGGATAAAATAAAAGCGAATTAAAAAATATAATAGAGAATAATAAAAGCAACGAAAATGATGGGTTGCAGAACAAAAATAAATAGAAAACGACAACGAAAGAATGGGAAAAGACTGCAATGGAGGAGTGTGAGTTACGAATGAAAATGAATCAAGCTTGTAACCATCTCACCTGTTAATTAAAGGGTGGGTGGGTGGGTGGGTGGGTAGGGTACATGAACACGAGTAACACCTGGCACGAATGGTCTCACTCAGCACACCTACTGGCAGGTAATCCGAGCTAATCGTCTCTCACCTGGTCACGTAATACGAACTATCTATCTCACTTTTTCACGTCTACAAATTACCTAATTCACCTCCAATTAAGACTTTTATAATAGGCAGATTTTTTTAATGGATAGAAACTACTTTTCCGAAAAATAAATGTATGAATAGAGGAGGGAAAGGGAGAGAAGGAAGAGGAGAAAGAGGATGAGAAGGAGGAAGAGGAGGAGGAGGAAGAGGAGGAGTAAGAGGAATGAACATGGCTGAGCAAGAAGAAACACAGTCGGTGGATTAACATGAATAGAAGAGGAGGATGAGGAAAACGAGGAGGAAGAGGAGGAGAGCGAGGAAAAGGAAGAAGTTGAGGATTAACAAAGATAGAAGAGGGGTTTATGATGAGGAGGAAGAGGAAGAAGAGTAACATGAGAAATATATGAGCGTAGATCAATAAGGATGAAGTGAAGGAGGCAGATTGGAAGGAGGAAGAGGAGGAAGAGAAAGAGGAGGAGGAGGAGGAGAAGGAGGAGGAGGGGGGGGAGTTAGTATGTAAAGTCAGTGAATGAACGAAGAAGATTAACTTGATAGAAGATTTGTAAGAAGAGGAAAAGTTTGGTGAAGGTGAGGGGAAGATAATGAAAGGTGGGAGAGGTATTACTAATGGAACCTGAAATAGCAGAAATTGAAATCTGAACGAGAGAGAGAGAGAGAGAGAGAGAGAGAGAGAGAGAGAGAGAGAGAGAGAGAGAGAGAGAGAGAGAGAGAGGTATGAAAATTTGACACACAAGGAGGAGAATAAATGGAAAATGAATATGGCAGGAATTTAAAAGAAAACGGAAAATTGAATAAGGGAGAAAAGGGAAACACGAGTAATAACACTTGTGACGAAGAGAAATGACGATGATAAAAGCAGAAAATACGTGGGGCATTTAATAAATTCATAACTAGCAGAGTTGAGGAGGCAAAAAAAAAAAAAGAAAAAGAAGCAGCACAAAATAAAAATCCAGAAATATTAATACGTGGTGGGTATTGTTTTCAGTTTCGTGGCGGAATAATGAAATTTTGAACCACCGAGAGACAAAGAAAAAAGCTTCCTCCAATGTTATCAATTAAGAGGATATGACGATTACTGACTTTCTGGCAACTTTCTATCTAATATCTTACCTGGAAATGGGTTTGAGCAATTCCTTCTTGTACCACAGCGCGAGGCGAAACGTGGCAAAATTATGAGATTCATCCCCACCGAGAGGGAATAAAAGACCAGACCACAATATCTAATAAATTGAAAGTATATGACAATAGGAGACCTTCCATCCAATCACTTAGCTGTAGATAAGTTTAACAGTTCCTTCTTGTTGCAAAATTGTAAGATTCCTCCCACACACACATACAGAGAGAGAGAGAGAGAGAGAGAGAGAGAGAGAGAGAGAGAGAGAGAGAGAGAGAGAGAGAGAGAGAGAGAGAGAGAGAGAATAAAAGACCAGACCACAGTAACTAATGAATTGAGAAGATGTGAGAATTCCTTTTCAATCACTTAACTGTAGATAGATTTCAACAATGCCTTCTTGTACCACAGCACGAGCCGAGGCGTGGAATAATTATGAGATTCACCCCACCGAGAGAGAGAATAAAAGACCAGACCACAATAACTAATGAATTGAGAAGATATGACTTTAAGTGACCTTCCATCCAATCTTTGCACTTGGCTGTAGATAAATTATAACAGTTCCTTCGTTCGATTAGATTATAAGATTTCCCCCCGAGAGAGAGATTAAAGAACCCAACCAGATTAACTAATAAATTGAAAAGATATGACAATTAGCGACCTTCCATCCAATTACTGAGCTGCAGATGAATTTTAATAGTTGCTTCTTGTGGCAAAATTATGAGATTCACCCCACAGAGAGAGTCAAACAGTACCACACTAGCTAGTAAAATGAGAAGACATGACAATAAGTGCCTTTCTGTCCAACTATTTATCTTTAGGTAGAGTTTAACAATTCCTTGTAACCCAGCACGAGGCGAGGTGTGACAAAATTATGAGATTCACCCCACCGAGAGAGAGTAAAAATAATACCACATTAACTAATAAATTAAGAAGATATGACAATAAGCTACCTTTCATCAAATCACTTACCTGCAGATGAATTTTAATAGTTTCTTTTTGTGGCAAAATTATTAGATTCACCCCACAGAGAGAGAGTCAAAAATAGTACCACATTAACTAATAATTGAGAAGATATGACAATAAGCAACATTCCATCCAATTACTCACCTATAGATGGGTTTGAGCAGTCCTTTCTTGTACCACAGCACGAGGCGAGGTGTGTCGTGAGGCAGGGGCGACGTGAGGTTGCAGGCGAGGTGGGCAGAGCGTCCGTCAGCTGCCCAGAGTTCCCTCGTGGGGCCTGCAAGGGAATCAGCCAGGCATAAGAAGGGTAGTCGTGTGGCGCTGGGCTCTCCTTTATTTATCCCGGTCATGTAGGGAGGGAAAAGTGTGTGTGCTGCAGAGGTGGTCGTGTTGAGTTTTGTACCTAAGCTGTGTTTTGTTAGATTTAGGCCGTAGTAAAGTTGTGTTTCTCTCTCTCTCTCTCTCTCTCTCTCTCTCTCTCTCTCTCTCTCTCTCTTTAATTTTTTTTCTTTCTTTTTACATAACTCCCTCCCTCCTCCTATGTCTGCCTACCCTTTTTATTCGCCCCTCCCTCCGTCCTTCATAGTTAATCTCTTTCAAAATCAATCTCTCACCCACATTTTTTTTTTTTTTTAGGACTCGTGCAAATGGTTATAAAATAGACGGAATCCGATTTAAAGGATGAAAATGGATCCACAAATAACATTATGGATGAATAGAACAAACTTAGGAAGAAAGTAATGGATGTGGATTAGATAGTTACAAAAAGAGTCTAGGGAAATTAATTATATTTACATAGGTTTAAATCTTAGCCATAAAAAAATCCTTTCCTGAATGAGATAAGGATTCAGTCAGTTTTTTTTTTTTTTTTTTTTTTTTTTTGTTCACTAATTTCACTAACTTGTGGGGCGCCGTGGTACAGTGGAACCCTGCGTGCTTTGGGGTCCGAGGGGTCTCCAAGCGTACGGGTTCGAATCCTGTCCACGGTCCGAGTGTAGATTGGGCTTCCTCACTCGGAGCAACGGTTTCCTAGCGGGTGGGCTTTGAGATAAGAGATACCCGAAAAAGTATCCCCTTTAGCCTATAAATTCCTGTGAAAAGCCCACATGGTATAATAATAAAAAAAACACTCACTATTTTTTCACCCAAACTAATCTCACCACAAGGCACAATCATTACAACAATTTCTTTATACATGAATCTCCCTTGTCTTTATAATCGTAAGCAGTGAACGCACACACAGGACTTTCTCCACACATTCTTAACTTCGTCCGAGTATCTTTTCTTCCCACACACAAACTCTCCATCGTTTTTTTATACACACAGAATTTTTTATCGCACCTTCTGCATGGTTAATTTATCCCAGCGTTCTCGGACTTCCACACTCTTGCACTCCGCTTTTTGCCTACTACCATACTCTCCTCAGCTTTTTCACCACTTTCAAACCACAACAGACTGCGTTATTTTTTGCCACTATCATATCGTCCTATGTTTCTTTACTTGTGTTTCTTTTTCTAGTTCGTTTTGATGTTAAATTCCAACTTTTCTGACTGCTTGCAATTATAATTAAAATGTACCGCAAAAATATTAATAACCTCTTCTTTTAATTCCTTTTCTTATCATTTTTTTTTTTTACTTTGAACAACATGCTTTTGATGTTCGTCTTTTTTTTTCAGCTCTTATATTTGCAAAGAATTCAAGAACATATGTCACTTCAAACACATCTTAATGATACACCTCTTCAATTACAACTGTTAAAACACTCCTGCTTAACTTACACGTATCAAAACACACTTGTTTAATCAAACCCGGGCAAACACACACCTTACCAAACACACACCTGTTCGAGCACATACACCTGCTCACACACACCTATCTTAATACATCTGCCTATACACATATTAGTCCAAACACACACACACACACACACACACACACACACACACACACACACACACACACACACACACGGCCCGATAGCTGAGTGGTTAGAGTACTGGCTTTACAAGCCAGATGACCGGGGTTCGATTCCCCGGCCGGGTGGAGATATTTGGGTGTGTCTCCTTTCACGTGTAGCCCCTGTTCACCTAACAGTGAGTAGGTACGGGATGTAAATCGAGGAGTTGTGACCTTGTTGTCCCGGTGTGTGGTGTGTGCCTGATCTCAGGTCTATCCGAAGATCGGAAACAATGAGCTCTGAGCTCGTTCCGTAGGGTAACGTCTGGCTGTTTCGTCAGAGACTGCAGCAGATCAAACAGTGAATTACACACACACACACATACCTGTCTAAACAAAGCACATACCTGTCCAAACACCGCACACTTATCCAAACAACATTCACTTATCCAAACTCACACCTTTCCAAACACACACACACACACACACACACACACACACACACACACACACACACACACACACACATATACCCGTCCAGGCGTCACATTTCAAACTGCAGTAAATTTGTATCTCATTATAATATTTCAACATAAGTGACTCAATATTATGCTTAAAAATATGAAAATGAAGAAAATATTGTGGAGCGAGAGAGAGAGAGAGAGAGATAGAAAAAAATATCTGCGGCCAAATAGGCTCAAAGTTATGTTGGGATGAATGAATGAATAAATGAATATATAACGTACATGAAATAAATATGAATGTAATAATGATAGTAATTTCCCAGTAGTCCCTCACGAGCTATATAAAAAATGAGGTACTTTCCACACAACACATATGAATACTAATAACCCGCGTGTGCCTCACATGAAATATTCGAACACATACGGACTTAGTTTGAACGTACGTGTTATATTTAATCGTCCACACACACACGCGCACACACACACACACACACACACACACACACACACACACACACACACACACACACACACGTTAAGACACAACTCATATTTTAAATTCCCAATGTCAATGTTGCTTTTTTTTTTTTTTGTTGTTGTTGTTGTTGTTTACGTTGTTGTTTGTTTGATAGTATCATTAGTACTAGTGTTGTTGTTATTGCTACTACTGCTACTACTACTACTACTACTACTACTACTACTACTACTACTACTACTACTACTACTACTACTACTACTACTAGTACTACTACTACTACTTCTTTTTCTTCTTCCTCTTCTTCTTCTTCATCTTTTCTTCTTCTTCTGCTTCTTCTTCTTCTTCTTCTTCTTCTTTTACGTCTTCTTCTTCTTCTGCTTCTATTACTACTACTACTACTACTACTACTACTACTACTACTACTACTACTACTACTACTACTACTACTACTACTACTACTACTACTACTACTACTACTACTATTATCTACTATTATCTACTACTACTACTACTACTACTACTACTACTACTACTATTGCTGCTGCTACTACTACTTCTTCCTTTTACCTGCCATCAGTAAAATATTTGAAAAAGCAATAGCAAAGAGACTAACTGGGTTTTTAGAGTCCTTCAATCTACTGTCAAATAATCAATTTGGATTTCGGAAAAATAGATCAACAGTAAAATCGTTATTAAAGTTTACTAATGAAATATACAAGAATATGGAGGAAAAGAAACACGTTGCCGGAGTATTCCTTGATTTGTCCAAAGCCTTTGATTCTATTGACTATAACATATTGTTAGACAAGCTGCAAAATATTGGAATAAGAGGATTACCTTTAAAATTGTTTGATAGCTATCTGTCAGGAAGAAAACAAGCTGTATTTTGTAACAATAATATGTCAAATTTAAAAACTATTGTTAAAGGTGTGCCGCAAGGGTCAATTTTAGGTCATATATTATTTTTGATCTATATTAATGATATATGTAATGCCAGTGACAAATTTAGTTATGTCTTATTCGCTGATGATACAAACCTTCTTTTAACTGATGATAACTTAGGTAACTTGCATACCAAATTGAATCATGAACTAGGTCATATCTTCAAATGGGTGACAGCAAATAAATTATCAGTAAATATTAAAAAGACAAATTTCATTCTGTTTCAAACAGATCTGTTGTCAGTAATATGGGATCAATCTTTTATGGAGGTAGTGAACTAAATCGTGTTCCTTTCACTAAATTCTTAGGTGTCACCATAGATGAAAATATGAACTGGAAAAAACACATACAAACTGTGTGCTTAAATTTATCAAGAGCTTGTGGTATAATATACAAAATTAAGTACAAACTTACAAATGAATCCTTATGTGATTTGTATGATTCGCTATGCTATCCATACATTATTCACTGTTTGTCAATCTGGGGATGTACATGGCCTACTATTGTAAAGGATGTCTATTTAACACAAAAGAAAATACTAAGAATTATTACATTTAAGGGTAAATATGAATCAACAGATAAACTATTCAAAGAAATAAATATCCTGAAATTTGATTTGTTAATTGAATATTTCATTTCTCTGATTATTTACAAAAATGTCAATGATTTTGATGTTAATGTAATGTTTTCTATGTTTCACCACAGTCAAGGAACCCGAGGGAATCACCGTAACTTAATATGTCCACAAGCAAGAACAACCCTTTATAAATTTTCACTACATTGTGTGGGACCTAAGGTCTGGAATTCATTATCAGATGAAATGAAAAATGTCGAAATTTAAATACCTTCAAAAGTAAAATGAAAAAAATATTTATATGACATCTTAAATCAAAACTAATAATTATAATATTAATATTCTTACAAATGTACACTAAATTTTTATATCAGTCATAAAGTGCTGTTTTTCATGTGGTTGTTGATGCATGTGGAAATGGAGAAATGATATTATTAATGATGTATATGATAAATATTATGCCTTGCTCTCTGTATGTATTATATTTCTATATGTAGAAATTCTGCCCGCTAAAGGAGCTTTGCTCAGCGGGCTAGTGCCTGTGATAATTGTTTTATGTAACTTATCTATGTAACCATTTACCTTGGGCAATAAATAAATCAAATCAAATCAAATCAAATCAAATCAAATCTTTCTCTTTTTTTTTTTTTCTTCTTCTTCTTCTTCTTCTTTTAATACCACCACCACTACTACTACTACTACTACTACTACTACTACTACTACTACTACTACTACTACTACTACTACTACTACTATCTACTACTATTATCTACTACTGCTACTACTATTGGTGCTGCTACTACTACTTCTTCTTCCTCCTCTTCTTTTTCTTCTTCTTCTTCTTCTTCTTCTTCTTCTTCTTCTTCTTCTTCTTCTTCTTCTTCTTCTTCTTCTTCTTCTTCTTCTTCTTCTTCTTCTACTACTACTACTACTACTACTACTACTACTACTACTTACATAAAATTCTGTTAGAACTAAAACTCGGATCCTTGCACACTTTCCTGTCACTCTACACCCATTACAAATCTGCCGCACACCTGTCACATAGATGAAGCAAACATACACTGAATGACGCTTTCCTTCGCATCCGTTTCCACAACATTTCTTCCTGTATAGCGGAAACCAAACGTGTAACAAGCCTGCACACAGTTAAATAAATGCGGCCATTACTCGCTATAATCCAAGCAATAATGCCCGTTGGGGTTGTTAATATTATTATTTGTAATGGTTATTTGTCACATCATCATATTTTTACCTACTGGCGTGACAAGGCATTCGTTAACAGTAATATGACTTTTTTTTCCTATTGTGTTTTTTTTTTGTCTCCACACGCACACACACACACACACACACACACACACACACACACACACACACACACACAGCTCAGTGGTTAGAGCGCTGGCTTCACAAGCCAGAGGACCGGGGTTCGATTCCCCGGCCGGGTGGAGATATTTGGGTGTGTCTCCTTTCACGTGTAGCCCTGTTCACCTAGCAGTGAGTAGGTACGGGGTGTAAATCGAGGAGTTGTGACCTTGTTGTCCCGGTGTGTGGTGTGTGCCTGATCTCAGACCTATCCCAAGATCGGAAATCATGAGCTCTGAGCTCGTTCCGTAGGGTAACGTCTGGCTGTCTCGTCAGAGACTGCAGCAGATCAAACAGTGAATTACACACACACACACACACACACACACACAGCACAGACTCTCTCTCTCTCTCTCTCTCTCTCTCTCTCTTTGTTTGGAGAAAAATAAAATCATCGCCGACACAGAATCAAGAATCATGCATTTCTCACGTGGCGGCCTCGCTTGCTTCCTCTTCATACATATCAACACTGGCATCGCAACGTGAAGAAGATAGATGCGAAATCATCAGAATGGTTTAAATATTGTCAGCAGAATCGAAGGTTAGATCAAATACAACGAGCGGAGGGAAAGTAAACACGAAATATATGTTGGAGAACTGGAAGATACAAGCACCACGAGTAAGGTTTATGTAAGGATTATAAAAGAAAACAATGATAGGAAGAACATCATCTGGAAAAGGAAGGAGGTAGTTATAATGTCTAAAACTTGAAGTAAAATTCAAGAAGAACATTTCAAGATAAAGAATAATAGAAAAAAAAGAAAAGCTAAATAAAGAAAGGCATAAAACTCAAAATGAACGTGATAGAAAGAACAGAACGTTAAATCGAGCGACATAAAGATAGAGAAATATGCTCGTATACATGACAGGTCTACGATGAACACAATGAAAGCAAAATTTATGGAAATAGGTCACGAATAAAGAACAATGGGAACTACAGAACGCGTAAAAGAATAAAATACATGATAAGAACGAAAAGGAAAAGAAGTGGCAGATATAAACAAGAAGAAAGATACATGACAGATCTAAAGTGAACACTGCAAACAGAATTATTTGAAGTTTATAAATAAAGAACAGAATGGTCAGAATACATGAAATAAAAAAAAAGACATACGAAAGGAAAAGGAATGAAAAATATAAAACGAAAGGAAAATAAATAGCAAGTCAAAGATTAACACAATGCAAGCAAAACTCAAGGGAAAGTTAGAAAGAAAGAACAACAAGAAGGACGGAAAATATAAAATAGTAAAACAAAATAAACACGAAGGGAAAAAAAAGACAGGTATAAGATAAACGAAAGAAAAATACGTGACGGGTAGAAGTAAAGTTAAACTGAAGGAAGAAAGATAAGAAAAAGGAAAAATGAAAAATGGAAAAAAGAATGAAATAAAGAATAAATGTAATGATCCGTAGAAAGTGAAGGAGAATGACGGGGAAAAATGAAGGGGAAAAACCGTAACAAGAGCTGGGAGCAAGAAAATGTGTGAACTTTGCGAGCCACTTCAGGATATAAATAAGGGAAGAATGTAAAGGAAAGAACAGGAGTATAAAAGACAAGAAGTGGGATACCTTTGAATCACGAGAGACACTGAGAGGGAGAAGAGAGGAGAAAACACTAAAAATAAGTATAAACATGAACCAACATAGATATTAAAAACTGCAATGGAGTAAGGGAAACATGAAAAAAAAAAAAAATAGAAAATGCTTGAGAAGTTACATAAAAGAGAAAAATAGCTAAAAAGTAGAGGAAAATAAACAGAAGAAAGTAAAGAAAAATGAGAAGCATAAAGACGAGGAATGTGTCTTGTTGGTGAAGGAACCCAAGGGAAGGAGAAGACAAGGAGGGAGAAGAGGGAGGGAGGGAGGGTGTTTAGGAAGGGAGGGGGGGGAGGGAAGGAAAGAGGGATGGCGGGAACACAGGATAGTGGGTGAGTCTGAGTTCCCCGTTTCTGTTTTGTTTGCTTTTTCACTAACGTGTTGATTTTTGCCTTTGTTTTGCTTGCGTTGCTGTTGTGTGACTCTTGCCTCTTTGGATAGGAAGCGCCTGCCTCTGAGGTTGTTAATGCAGCGTGTTAGCTTGGGGTCCTTGATTTTTTAGACTTATTTCCAAACTATTCGGCGATATACCCAGCGGAATCTCTCTTTTCTACCTTTGTCTTCACGGTATGTCATCTGAGGGGTGGTATTTTTAGAACAGGACCCATAAAAAAGAATATTCCGTCAGTGTGGGTTTTCCGAAAGCTACCTATTCTTCTCAAAAACAGCTGACGGCGAGGGTTCATATTCGTTCTCACACCAAGACCCCGCTGGCTCGGTGAGGGTCGTCCTGTCCCGTCAACACGTACTGCAACGCACGATGGAAGTCACACAAATAGAAAAATAGAAAGATAGATAGATAGATTGGTAGACAGTTAGTTGGTTACATAGATTTCTAAATAGATTCTTAGATCATAATATGTAACGTTCCTTGCTGTCTTGCTTGCATGACTGACTAATTGACTGACTGACAGACTGACTGTATTTTGACGCGCAGCAACAAGATCACTATGATGCCTTCACGCTACCAACAAAGAAGGAAAAAATATTGAATCGTCACAGTAAATAATGGAGTGAGTGACGGATTAATTAATCATGAGAGTGCAGGAACATCAAGGCCGTCTGTTGCAACCCCACCAAAGAAACTGTCACGCAGCACAACTCAACACAACACTGAGCTGAGCAAACCAAACACAACACTACACAAACACAGCGCCAGATTAGATGACAGAGCAACCTCTACTCTTTCCGCCTGCTGATGTTGAGGGTCCTGTCATCACCATGCACTTTCCTCCATCATCACCATCATCCACGGTAGATTACTCCCTCTCATCCACACTTCCTGCAGCCTTTGACAGCCCACTAGACTCCTTGACATCATAGTTATATTCTCTCTCTCTCTCTCTCTCTCTCTCTCTCTCTCTCTCTCTCTCTCTCTCTCTCTCTCTCTCTCTCTCTCTCTCTCTCTCATTCAGATTCTTTTTTTTTATTTCAGTTTTATTTTGTTGAATGTGTAGTTTCTATTGTGGCGCAGTGCTTTTGATATGGTGTAAAGATGTATACATTTTTATTTATCACGGTTGAACCTTCAGATTTCGTATTTTTCTTTACTTTTCCTTCCTGCTTTTTTGGGGGAGGTTCCTCGGCAGCCTTTCAAGCACCCTCATTTGTCTTTCTCGCCCATCGCGCGCTTTCACAGTCTCCAGTATCTTTTCCCGACACACACACACACACACACACACACACACACACACACACACACACACACACACACACACACACACACACACACACACACACACACACACACACACAAGATTCTGTCACTACCACCTCATGTTCTCACTGATTCTCATCCCGCTCCCCCTTCATAGTACTTGCTCTTGCCTGTCAACCACACTCATATCTCTCTCTCTCTCTCTCTCTCTCTCTCTCTCTCTCTAACAGACGGGTGGTGGACGGACGGACGGAACCGAGGTCGTTTGGAAGGTCATTTCGAGCACAAAGAGGATCTTACGACCTTGATGGACTACAATATACACCCCTAAACCCAACCCCCCTTAACCCCGCCCAACCTCACTGCTTTCCTCTTCTTTCCATTCCATTCCTTCCCATTCCTTCCATCCCCAACAGCCCCTTCCATCAAGTTTTCCATTTCCTATTCCTCATTTCTCGACCTCCTCCCTCCAGACCTCATGCCATTTCAACATTGATAATATTCATACTATAACCTTAGGAATCTTTATATATCTTCTTGCCTCAGCTTCTTATCTTCCCCTCCTAAATGTCCCTCGTCTTCCACAGCCTGGCATCTTCCCGCCATAAATGTTCTTTCCCCTCCCTCAGCCTCCCATCACCATTCACTCATTCTCAAACTTCCCTTTACTACTGCTTCATAAACTTCCCTTCACCGCCACCACCACACGACCTCTGTTCTTCACTCTCAAACTTCCCTCCACTCACTCTGCTCCAAAGTTTCCCCCCCTTCCCTTCCAAATCTCCACAGCCAAACCGCACTGTCCACTTTCCTCAGTCCTAACCTTCCCTCCATGATTCAAGCCTCATCGACTCCTTTCACCCCCCTCCTTAACATCAAGGCCCAGCCCCCAGGCCCTAATCTTTCTCCAACATCCCTGCCTTGTCCAGTGTTAAGCCTCAGCCTCTCCCTCGCTTCTCCTTCACCTTCCCTTTATATACCTGCGTCAGTATTTTCAACCTCTTTGTTCTCTTGGATGAAGTATTTTTTAGAGGCTCCAGAGATAAATGGTTCGTCTTTTTTTTTTTATATGTATTGTCCCCATTGATAAAGCAGAGTTTATGTTGAAGTATCACCAGAATCATGAAAATGCTCTTGAAAGTTCCAATAATTTCAGAATTTGGTTCTTTAAGTTGATTGTATTCCTTTTTTTTTTTTTTAGATAACCTAGAGATATTTAGATTACTTTTATGACTTTTTTTCTATTACTAAAACCAGAGTCACCAACAAAACATCAGTAAAAAGACGAAAATACCATTGAAAATTCGAGGAACCTTCTGTAGAACACTTTAGATATACTCCAAATAAGAAATTGTCAGTCGATCTCTGTATATTTCTTGCCTATTGCTAAACCAGAATCACCATTCAGGTATCAACAGAATCACGAGAACTCCATTGAACATTCCAGCAACTTTCAATAGGGCGCACTGAAAGTAGTCGAGATAAGGCGGAGGAGTGGTTGAAAATTCGATCCCTGCATTGCAACTCTCCATGAAGGCAAAACTTCGCAGAACCACACATGTTTAAAGCGACTTCCCCCGACAATGTTCCCGCAATCCCTCGTGGAAGAGTCCTATTGTATGCTGGAGAGAGAGAGAGAGAGAGAGAGAGAGAGAGAGAGAGAGAGAGGAGAGGAGAGGAGGAGAGGCAGACAGGGAAAATATGAATATGTAAAGAGGAGTTGCAAGAGAGGGAGGGTTTAGTAAAGAGAAGCGAGGAGGGAACAGAAAATCGACTTAAAGAATGGAGAAGTGGAGGCGGTGAAAGGAAGAAAGGGAGAGAAAAATGAAGGAGGAAAAGTAGGAAGGCAAGAAGGAGGGAGGAAAGAAAGGAGACTAGAAGCGTAAAGAAATAAATGAGGAACTGAAGGAGAGGAGGAGAAGCTGTCTGGGAGCTACTTACCTTAAATCACACACACACACACACACACACACACACACACACACACACACACACACACACACACACACACACACACACACACACACACACGCAAGACAAATCTAAAACTGGATTAAACTTCAGAAACCTAATGGAAATCACAAAAGAGCGAGGCGGTTTGCAATACTTTGAGAGAGAGAGAGAGAGAGAGAGAGAGAGAGAGAGAGAGAGAGAGAAAGTTAAAACAAATGCTACACCGAAATGTTTCCAAAGTTAAAGGAATTCGCGCTTGTATTTTTGAAATGCAGAGAGGAAAAAAAATAGTCATGATAATTGTATACCACGTAGAAAAATGTATTTTAATATCACCCGGACAAAAAAAGAGAAGGAAAAACTAAGTGAGAAATGGTGTCAAGGATCTTTTTTTTTTATAAACTCATATCGTGTGTGTGTGTGTGTGTGTGTGTGTGTGTGTGTGTGTGTGTGTCTGTGTCTGTGTCTGTCTATGTCTATCTCTCTCTCTCTCTCTCTCTCTTTCTCTCTCTCTCTCTCTCTCTCTCTCTCTCTCTCTCTCTCTCTCTCTCTCTCTCTCTCTCTCTCTCTCTCTCTCTCTCTCTCTCTCTCTCTCTCTCTCTCTCTCTCTCTCCCCTCTCACAAATCACCCACAAGTAGACCCTAAAATTCTTATGATGAGGTAATACATTTTTTCATCCGCTTGTTTCACAGAAAAACGATTTACAATTTGTTAAAAGAAATGACACAGACACACACACACACACACACACACACACACACACACACACACACACACACACACACACACCAAAGAAAGAGACACAAAAAAAGAGAGAAACTAGCCGTGGGAGGTTCAGGCAAGTCTCAGTAAGTCTGGCTTGTGTTGGCTGAGGAGAGCTGACCTGATGTATGTTTTAGGGGGGCAAAGTTTTAAAAATCACGGGGTCTTCTGAAATCTTTTGGCCAGACGAGGATACAGAAAAAGACAAAAAAAAGAAGGACAAGGAGGAGCAGAAGAAGAGGGAGGAGGAGGAGGAGGGGAAGGAGGAAGAGGAGGAGGAGGGTAAAAGACAAGAAACATGAGGAGGAAAAAAGGAGAGGAGGCTGAGAAAAGGAGAAAGTGACAAGGTCCGAAAAGAGAAGAAAAGGGGGAACGTTTAGAGAAAAATACGGAGGCAGAGAGAGAGAGAGAGAGAGAGAGAGAGAGAGAGAGAGAGAGAGAGAGAGAATGCAACAAGTCATGTGTTTCGTCAAGTTTCATCACACATGAGGAAACAAACAGCTGAAGGGATGATAACTTCTGACACAAGAAAAGCAAATTAGCACAATGACTTGAAAGGCAAACAATACTAAAGCGCACTCACACACACACACACACACACACACACACACACACACACACACACACACACACACACACACACACACACACACACACACACACACACACACACACACACACACACACACACACACACACACACACACACACACACAAAAAAATACCGTATACATATGTCAAAATACTCGTAAATCTAAACAGGGAAGGATTTAACACCCAAAGCTCCTCCACTCCTGCCCTTCTACCTCCCATCCCCGTGTAAAAAAAGTGTCTGAGGTTCACTGCATTGTTTTCGTCTTATTTCTTTCTTTTCACGTTGCTGCAAATTTCCATGAAGTAAGTTAACGTTATCCAAACACGAGTGGTAAATTAAGGAGCTAAGTCGGAATGAAAGAATCGGACAGTTCGACAGAAAGACAGAAAACAAAACAGACAGACAGACAAACAGACAAACAAGAGCCACCCAAGGTAATGTCCAAAAGTGTAAGACCGTCAGATAATATTTCGTGAAACAGTTACAAGTGGAAACACGTACGAGTACTTAGTGTAGCACATAATTGTCCTGCATATTAAAGTTAGCCTCCTATCCACTCCGACACTCATGATATAACCCTGCACTTTTCCACGTGTTTTCGTAGACGAATAACCCGTAGAGTAAACAGATCACGCAGGGAGGCGACAGAACTCCTGACTTCTGATATCTCTAAACTTTTCTTCTTGTTAACTATTTTCTCTGACCGTCTACATCTTTTTTATTGCGGCTATTTTTCATGTTAAGCGCTATTTTTTTTTTTTATCTTTCTAACTGCATGCTTTCTTGCCCGTGCATTAGCTGCAAAAGACTCTTTATTCTCTCACCTCTACTCTGTCCACCTCTCTCGTGAAATAACTTGTGTTCTCAATCATTCATCTCTTTCTCTGGCAAGGTATAAAACTCCCTGCCTGCGTCTGTATTTCCAGTTTCCTATGACTTCAACTTTTCAAGAAGGAAGTTTCAAAACACTGACGCTTTTGATTCCGTAGGTGGACCGTAACCTCAGTGGGGCATTTGTTATTGCAAGTTTTGTTAGCGGTACTCCTCATACATAAAAAATAGTATTTTGTTTCAAGTAAGATCGAGAACTTGAAAACAGACAGGTAGATGAAAAGTGAGTGGAAAGAATAGGAATACACCAGAATGGCTTGACAAAATACGAACACCCACCGAGAGATTCAAGTCAGCTCAAGAATTCTGTGACATAAAGGTCAGGTGTTAGATTTAGGTAGGAGTGAGAAACAGATGTGAATACGAAAAAAAACAAATGCTAAGGGACAAACGAAAACAAGACACACAAAAAACTAATAGTAAGAATAGACACGAACATGACATGCAGACAAGAGTGACAATAAGAGACACACAGGAACACCAACTCAGAACAAGGAAAGAAAGCGTTTTACTAAGAAATAGAAAGAAACTGCGATACTAGCACAAAGCACATGAGAGGCAGAGACAAACACAAATACGTTGAATAGATAAAAAAGAATACACCAAAAAAAGAAAGAGATAAAACACTGTAACGCCGAATATCAAAGAAAACATAAATATATAACAAACATCGTGACACATGACGAAAAGGGGAAAAAAAATAATGGAAATACAAGAACACAGACACAAGGTAAAAAGAAAAGAACAGTATGAATACGAGAACTAGAGTATGACAGACAGGAATAGCAGATACCGATAGGACACTGAAAAACAAAGGCAGAAACAAGAAAAAAAAAACATGAAGACATAGTGAAGAAGAAATGGAAATAACATCACGCGGATAAGAATAGAGACTGTGAGAAAGAAACAGGATAAGAAATGAAAAAAAAAACATGCTAAGACAAATAATGTATCATAAATTATATGTTTCGCGTGCGCCTCTCGTACGTATGTTGTTGATGACGTGGCGTCTGCCTTGCTGGAAGGCGTCCCATACCGGGGTGAGTCAGTCATTTGCCAGCGTTGACGTCTCCACCAGTGTTTGGGTTTGATGAGTGGCACTGGGACTTGGATTGAGGTGTGACGGTTCAACTAAGAGGTGGTGGTGGTGGTGGATGTGCTGCGGTGACTCGTTCATGTTAGGTGTCTGGGGCTGTCTGACCTCCAGCCAAGTAAGTTGTCACATGTTACACGTATGTTGAGTACTGGATGTGCAATGATTAGGGTAGGCATTGGAACAGCATACATACTGAATTTGGCGGTTATATTGCCTATATACTTGTGTTTGGGTGTTGGGTGGTTTCGGATCAGCTGAGTGGTGGTAGGTGGTGTTTACCCATGTGTTCATACCTATGTTAATTATTGTATGTGCCATGCATACAAGTGTGTAACAGCATATGTGAAGAATGTTTTAGATGCTGTATAGCGCATGTTATAGTGTTTTGATTTGTTGGGTGGTGTCAGTTCAGCTGTGAGGTGGTGGTTGGTGTCTACCCGGCGTGGCTGACCGGCGACCAGGTGAATGGTGCTGGTGCATCTGGAAGTGACATTTGATTCTGCCTTTGGGAGAGTTCCTGGTGGCTGTCTGTCCTGCGGGGAATAGGACGTATGTGCCGTGGGCCAATGAAGTGAGTTGTCTTATAATTTGCATTTGCTATGCAGGTTACCAATGTGAAATTTATTATGTCTCAGGTTGCATTTGTGATGGTGTTGTGTTATTGTTGGTGCATATATTTACCATGATGTAGTGGTTTGCATTTGCTATGCAGGTTACCATTGTAAAATTTATTATGTCTCAGTTTGCATTTGTGATGGTGTTGTGTTATTGGTGGTGCATATATTTACCATGATGTAGTGGTTGATATTTGTGCATATTGTATGTTCACTATGATGTAGTGTCTGACATTTGTGACTCTTATACAGGTTGAAATAAAAGATTTGACAACGCGTGGCCTGCATTTCCGTCCTACAAATAACATCAAAGAGATAAGGAGACGAAGAGACAGTGACGGAGAGATATAAATAGAAAAGCAACACAGAGCCAGAAATAGAATGAAGAGTGTGACGGAGATGAAAGAGAGATAAACAACCGTATTTATCAGAGAGAGAGAGAGAGAGAGAGAGAGAGAGAGAGAGAGAGAGAGAGAGAGAGAGAGAGAGAGAGAGAGAGGCGACAATGACCTCACGCAGCGTCAGGGTCCCAGTCATGCCTCAAGGGGAGTGCCTGGACAAGAGCAGCCTTCCCCAGTAGTAGTAAATGGCTTAGAACAGCTTTATTTCTCCCTCTCCCCGCCATAATGGAAACCAGGACCATTAGTGGCTGCAGAGCGGGGCGGGAATCGGCTTGAAACACTAAGATTAATATTCATAGCTTCGGGGAACACTGTCAGCCATCTTGAAAGCAAAACGGACATTATAGTGGTGTCCTCTTACGTTTTTTTTTTTCTCTTTTTGGTCTCATAATCTCAGTTCACTTTCCGCTTTACAGTCCGGCGCTCATAATGTCGCTATCGGAGGGACGGGAGGCGGAGAGCACCGTGATATGATCCATAGAGGTGTAATATGTGTAATAAAAGCAGGTAATTTCCTCGTATTTACTGGCGTTGTGCTATTCAAGGACTGGAGCGACTGTGGGCGTTCGCACGTTCACGGTGTAAAAGAAAATGATATATGTGTCGAATGTTCTGGTGTTACTTTGGTGAACGAGCGTGGATAAGGAAGGAAAGGTAAAGATAAACAATGAAATGAGATGAATGGAAAAAGTTGCCATTCAGGAGTAGATTTGTTGTGCTTTAAAGCTGGCGGCGAGAGCAATATTAGTTAGAGCCGTTTGTTTTTCTGGAATGGTTTGTTGGCTGCTAATTTTTTTTTTTTTTTTTGTGTGTAACATGTAGTGTGGTGTTGAAAAATTAGTAACTCATCTGTTCTGCTTTTCAACACACACACACACACACACACACACACACACACACACACACACACACACACACACACACACACACACACACACACACACACACACACACAAGCTCTCTCTCTCTCTCTCTCTCTCTCTCTCTCTCTCTCTCTCTCTCTCTCTCTCTCTCTTTATCTATCTATCTGTAGCAGTGGTTAAAAGAGGAGTAGCATTCTCTCTATTCCCCTTTTCCTCCTTTTCTCCCTTACGCTCTCTTTAAACCTGCCTTCCTCTTTCCTTTGCCTGTCGTGTATCTCAATATTTCTCCTGCTTCTATCCTTTTCATTCAATTTTGTTTCCTCTCCCTCTCTTCCCTGACAATTTTCCTTCATGTACACGTCTAGTTCTCCTTTATATCCTGATTTCTTTACCCTCTCCTACGTTCCCTCCTTGCTCGTCCTCTCCTCCCATTTTTCTTACCTTACTTTTCCCTCTCCTCCCTCTTCCTCTCTTTCTCTCTCACACTCCGTTCCTCCATCCTTCTGACGGCCTGTGGGGAGGAATCTTAAGTCTTTACGGTAGTTTCGAGTCTGGGAAAGTTGTGAGTTGCTGCAGTAATTTTCAGGGGAGAGAGACAACCCTGGGGACTTTGAACCCTGGGGAGCCTTAAACCTTGGCATCCTTTATCCTAGGGGAGGTGCACCCTTGGGGGAGTGTGGGTTTCCTCAGGGTAGTGCTCGTGTGTGAATCCTTTGAACTTTGTGGAGGACCCTGAAGACGTCGAAGAGAGTGGATTGTCCCTCCTGAAGTGCCTCGCATACTTCCGCAAACCTGAAAGCCACTTCTCATCCTACTTTTTTCGCATATCCTTCGCTACTTCACCCTCTCCAGTCTCGCCTTCCTCTCGTATCTTTCTCTCAGGCGAATCCAGAATGTTCGCTCTCTCTCTCTCTCTCTCTCTCTCTCTCTCTCTCTCTCTCTCTCTCTCTCTGACACACAAATACACACACGTGTCTCTTATCTTTCCAACTCTTCCCTCTTATCTTCCACACGCTATCTATACGGTATATATTTCAGCGTCGAGTACATTCCTACAATCTTCTGCCAACCTCCGCTGCCTCTAACACCGACCCTTCCTCCTCTTCCTCCTTCTGCTCCTCCTCCTCTTACTCATCCACCTCCTCCTCCTCCTCCTCCTCCTCCTCCTCCTCCTCCTCCTCCTCCTCCTCCTCCTCCTTCTCCTCCTCCTCCTCCTCCTCCTCTTCTTGCTGCTCCTGCCACCACTACCTGCCACCAACCTGAGAATTCCCACCAAACCAATGTTTCCGCAGGTTTAGTCTTCAAATTTAGGGAATTTCTGTGGCAGGAATTCTAAAAGATGAAGTCAAGTCAGTGTGTACTCCCTTGGTGCCTTGTATCGATCCAACCACTATGCCTCTTCCCCTAAAATGACTCTTATTGACATCTTCCTCCTCCCTACTTTTACTTATGATCATTAGATAGAAAAGTTTCCCCCACAGATAGGTTAATCGGATTTATTGGATGGGTTTGCTGTTAATGAATGGTATTTTTTTTAATGTACTAGGGGCGTATCTGGTATGTGATGCGTGGCAGGTGTGTTTATTCAGCAGGTGATATTGTATGCCTTTGCTGTCAGTGTGCAGGTCTCAATACCTTCACAGTATCATATCTTTCTCAAAAAAACGTGTCGTCATTCATGGCTGGGGAAAAATGCTACCATCCTTTACAAAACATTTGCATTTCACCGGTAAACATCTTTTCAACATGTTTTTTTTTTCTTTTGTGTCACACCTTTCGGCATCTCTCACAGAAAATGCGTTTTTTTCTATATCCACCAAACACTTTTTTTTTTTCCATTTCTGCACTGAACACACTTTTCAGGATATATATTTCACAATACGTCTGTTTTCCACTCTTGCTCAGAAATACATATGCACATTCACTATGTTCGCTTCCACCTGCATTTACTTTATTTTAGTTTGTTTACTGTATCAATGTCGTTTTATTTAGCATGTGTTAGATTAGCTTGAGTTAGATTAGGTTAGGTAAGATTGGTTAGGTTAGGTTAGGTTAGGTTTGTCTTGGTTTGCTTAGATAGGAGTTTGTTAGATTAAGTTAGGTTAGATTGCGAGCTTTTGTCAGATCAGGTAAGGTTTTAAATAGATTAGTCGGGTTAGATTAGGTTACATCAGGTTAAGATGGATTACGTAATTTCACATCAGTTCGTAATATATAAAATTAGGTTATTTCAAGTTAGTTCAGGTTAGGTGAGGTCTACCACCATCCCTTACAAGCCCCATCCCTTTTACTATCCAGTCCGCCCTTCACATTCATCTACCTGACTCCTCACTTGCCTTGCCACCTGTCCACCCCTCCACACACCGCCATCCCTCTCTCCACACACTCACACCCACACACCCACACACCGCCTCACTAATCCTCCTCTGCACATATCTCACATTTGTCAAACATGTATATTTTGTGGTGGGTTCACTGCACATATTTCTGACATGTCATGATTATTGCATTTTCATGAACTCATATTCTCTCTGTTTTTCTTTCTCTCTCTCTCTCTCTCTCTCTCTCTCTCTCTCTCTCTCTCTCTCTCTCTCTCTCTCTCTCTCTCTCTCTCTCTCTCTCTGTGTGTGTGTGTGTGTGTGTGTGTGTGTGTGTGTGTGTGTGTGTGTGTGTGTGTGTGTGTGTGTGTGTGTGTGTGTGCTTTATTTTCCTGTATAGCTTACTGATAGTTCAGCAGATATAGACCAGCAGGCTTCCTGGTATCTATTTCCATGTAAATTCATGTAATCCTCTCTCTCTCTCTCTCTCTCTCTCTCTCTCTCTCTCTCTCTCTCTCTCTCTCTCTCTCTCTCTCTCTCTCGTTCATCTATTTTTTCTGTTAATCCTTTTCACGATACCTGATGTGAACGCACGTGTTTTGAGTTTACTGAAGCTGTTACAGTGTTTGGGTGAGTTAATTGGTGTTGTGTGTTTGTTGCACTCTCACCTGTCCAGCCCTCGTCCCCAGGTGCTCTTCAGATGGGAGTTTAACTTTGTCTTCCCATGTAATATTAGTGTGTTGACTCACCTTTAACCCTTTCCTCGCCACGGCTTCTCCCCAAGCTTGGTAGCACGTTGTGGTGCATGTTGGGTAGTTTAGTGTGAGGCTGAGAGCTTCCGTCTTGAAATGTATGAGAGGGACATTCGAAACCTTATTTACTCAGGAAGTGCTTTTTATTTATTTATTTTTTGCTACGTTATTTTTTTTCTATTTCTTTCTTCGTAATTTTATTGTTCTTGTTCTTGTTATTCGTGTATGTTCTTGTTCTTGCATGGTTTTCTTCTTATCCTTGTATCATCCTGTTTATCTTCCTTTTGTTCTTTTCTTGTTTTTGTTCTTGTTGTTCTTGTTCTTTTTGTTCTTGTTCTGTTTTCTTTTTCTTCCTCTTTTTCTTCTTCATCCTCTTTTTTTCTTCTTGGTCTTCTCTTTGTTGTTGTTGTTGTTGTTGTTGTTGTTGTTGTTGTTGTTGTTGTTTTGTTGTTGTTCTTTTTTTCTTCTATTATTATTATTATCATTACCATTGGTCTTTATTATTTACGCCATAATTTAGAAGACTTCCTTCCTTCCTTGCCACGCATTTTCTGTGCCTTGGGAGTGTTGCCTTCACATTTAGAGCAAAGTGAAGTAGTGCCTTAAAATGATCAAACCTAACTTTATTTTCGTTCAGTAATGTTACTTATAGGTTCACCTGTTACGGTCCAGGTCTCTTAGTCTTAGGTCCGTATTCAGAAACGCTTTGCTATCTCACCACGACCGTTTTCAAAGGGAGCAGAAATGATTAGCTGAGCTTTCAAGAGTGTTTCTTCTGTCAAAAATGTGGAAATATTGTCACTCTACCTCTAGAAATATAAAACACCTTTAAAAAAAACTTGTCACTCACCCTATATAACCATAAAAGCACCTTAAGAAAACTTGTGTAAATTTAAACAAACTCCCCTGGAATGATGGAGATGAAGCACATAAATGTTTGAGAAAACGAGCCTTAGTCTTTACCATTCGTCCCCCACGTTACCCCAGGGAGAGGCAGTGTAGTTTTAACTCTACATACTCAGGTAACGGGCAACTGTCCTGTTTTTCATTATACTTTATTTTTTTCAATTCATTCTCATTTTTCTTCCCTCAGGTGCGTTGTGGCGAGAAATCATCCTTCTCGTCCGTAAGGTAATGAAGGATCAACGTTTGCTCAGCTTTGATAATCCATTTCTTCTAATCATTCTAATGTAAAATAATAGTTACTCATATCATTCTTATCACTTTGTTTCACTTTCCAGTTATTATGTAATTAACTTGATTCACAATTATTTTATATTCTGTAATGTTTCCTTCCTATTCTTGTCATAACGTTTCTGGTTTTCATGTGTTAATTAAATTCTGTTCATGTGCTTCTCAGTGTTTTTATTTCTATGCTTTTATATGCTCTTCCTTTGATTACTATGGGTTTTATAGCTTCTGTACTAAGCTCCTTTATAAACCTGTCAGTTAATCTAAACATTCAAGTGCTGTCCTTTGGTGTATTTGGTCCGTGATTGTATTTAATTTACGCGCAACTATAATTATCCCGCACCGTCCACCGTCTCTTTTCGGGATTACTTAAAACGTTTAATTTCTCACCGGCATCGTAGCTGTGAACGTTCTCGCTGCAGTTTAACCCGAAGTTTATTAAGG